>NC_132905.1:72623716-72716216 GCF_047675955.1 Chlorocebus sabaeus | reverse complement strand
AAAAGACATTAGCAGAAGCTCAATGAAGTGATCTGGAAATAATTTAAAATGCAGTCATTTTTAGCACTGGAAGATTTGCCATTTGTCATTGGGTCTTTTCAATGCAAGCAGGAGTGTTAGAGTAATGTTAAAACATCATTCTCCAGCCATAAAGTTTCAGCAGTAAACAATGTCAGGTTGCTGACACACTGGAGAGAACTGGGTTTAAGGTGAATACATTATCTATATGAAAAGCAGGGCATGCTGTGAATCCAGCACAAGGAACTGGGCAGACAGTTCCTCTTCATGAAAAGCCATTTTCTAGACCTCCAGACACCTTCTGGAAAGTGTTCAGTGCCTCCTCACTGAGTCTTAGGGGGACTGGGATAACAGTCTCGTAGTTTATTCCAGCATAATGGAATCCGACTCATTACTGCAGCTTCTCCACAGCTGCAGGGGACACCATGCAGGTTCCTATGAAGCTGATGAATATAGCTTTAATTGCCAATGCCGTGCCAATACATTTTAATTAATGTTTCAACAATATAATTAAGTTTTGAATTTGCACACTCTTATAGCCATAGTAGTTTGCTGAGCTGAAGAAATGAATACCAATATTAATGAACCTATTAATTGAAACAGCATGCAGAGTAAAGATCCCGTTACTTAAACACTATCATTGTCACTTGTACAATAATTTAAAAATATTAATTGAAATAAATTAAGAGCCTAATGTATTCAAGAGAAGGGATTTTATTTTTTTCAAGTAGACCATAAGACTTGGCAACCACCAACCCCTCAATATTCTGACATTTCTCTCCCAGATATGCTCCCATCGATGAGCTCATCCCTTCCCTCTTTGGAAGGCTGCTTTTAACTTTGTCTTGTTTCATACTTTGCACTTATAAGAGAGCAATTAATCTAATTTTTGTGTGGCAAAAAGAAAAACTGTCTAAACAGCAATATGATTCTGCCTGCTCTGCAGAGATATTTTAGGTCTTTCTCTCTGGGATTCTGAGTGACTTGTGGAGCATGTGGTCTGGTGAATATTAAACAGTGACATGATGCTGTGCTGTAAGACACTGGCTTTCTATAAGGCAATAGACCTACCTGTTGCCTGGATGTAGACATTTCAGCTTGGAATTTCTAACACCTGCATAAAGATAGCCAGTGTGACAGCAGTGTCAGCATTAGGAAGTCTGGTGAAAAGATTAGTATACGACCTACACTAAAGATAAGCCGAAACAGCTATCCCCAAATGACTCTCAAGAAATCAATACTGATCTTTACTAACATGATGGAGAAGGGAGCAAACATGCTTAAACAAGTGCTTAAAGCGTGCTTATAAAACAAAACTTTCATATGGAAGAGTAGCCTTATGTTGAAATGTGAAAGTTCACTTTGGGTTTATGTTTGTTTCTGCCTGGCTTACACTTGAATGGAAGATATAAAACAAGCTCACACCGAAGTTTTCTAATTAAGGGACTAATTTTTATGGCTGAGAATGTACAGTAGGCTGCATTGAGGAGAGAAAAATCCATTCATCTTTCAAGGGGGGATGCTTTATTGAGTTTGTAATATAATTGTTGGTTTTGTATTATAACCATAGAATTTACTTTCAAGGGTTTTCTAGATTTTTTTTTGCCAAATGTCAACTTTAAAAATGTCAATTTTTAAGAAGACAAACATAAATTATTAAATGTAAGCAGACATTCTATCTGGATATTTGATCTATTTAAATTGTTTATGATGGACATAATTTTTCAGTGTTAAATATTTTTCAAAAAGTGGAAAAATTGCCAACCACAAAACCAAAACCCTGACTTACACACTTATTAAAAGTCATAGTAATTAAATATTGTTTTCCTTAGTTTATCCTACCGATGTCTACATCTTTATAAATTTAATTCAGTTCAACAAATAATTTTTAGGCATCTATCTAGTGAGGGCATTTGCTTAAATGCAGTGATGGGGCTTTATTTTTCCCCTTTAAAAGAACATAAGAGAATATAATTTGTAACATAAATTCCAAAGTCTCTCTAGAGCTATAGATAATTATGAGATTCACTGTTTTTCATTTCCACTTCCCTAACTTGGAATGCAAACCACTAAGGTGATAACTGAGGGTACAGAGTGACGGAGTTCATGGTCTCAAACTATGGTGGTAGGAAGTAAAATTGAATTGGTACATCTACTCAACCAGAATTTTGTTTTTGGGAATCAACTCTAAATATATATATTTGTGGCTTTATGAAGCAGAAGCAGGGGAGGATTCTAAGGTGTACAGAAGGCAAATGTAGTTGGAAGTAGAGTCTTCATGACAGTACACTTGTGCCCTGGAGGGAGTTCTTTTCTATATTTCATCACCATACTGTTTCCAAGTTTGCACTGGATGTATAACACCTCCACTTCTGAACCAAGACAGGGCAAGAAAGTAGTGGAAGAGGAGATAAGAAGAATAAGCTAAATAAGGAAGGACTGGCTTATAAATGATACTCTCGGTGAGTAGAAATACCGAATGGATTGCATTGATGGTGGTAATGGGGACGCTGTTAACTTAATAGAAATAAAATGAGTGAAGTCTGAAAGTATGGAGGTCTGGGTTACCAAGAGCTCTGGAAGAATAGACAAAATAAGGAGGGGAAAACTACCGAATGGTATGCCATTCTGACATACTCTGATGACATAAATAAGGAGATTTAAATGCACAGTTGGAGTCAAGTGTAAAAGCGTACTTTCAGCCTATGTGCTTTGTGAGAACTTTCCGATGCTGCTGGCGTTTCTTCTCCCACTGGCTTTGGTCAAGTCATGTAACAAACGATGTATTTGCTCATCAACATCGCCTTGCCTGTTCTACTCATTAACATCACTGCCTAGACAGAGCCTCAGACTGTGAAATATGGAAACTCACTTTTGCCCTTCAAAATATGGAAACTACTGCTGCCCTGGGCTGCATGAATCGCTCTACCATTCCTAGTATCACCCAACAGGTATGGGCCTCCGGATAGAGGTATGCAACAACAAGTAAACACAAGATTACCTATTAGAAGGTACTTCACCTTAGGATAGTCATTTATTAAATGGCCATTCCAAGGCAATATTAACTTCACTGAGGAGTCAGTAATGAAAAATACACCTCCAAAGGTAAATAATTTATTTTTTGAAGATTTTATATGCAAAGCCATATTTTCTTTGTTTCGAGTGTGGTTTCTCAACCTTGGTGCTATTGACATTTTGGAGTAAATAATTCTTTTGAGGGGTGTCTGTCCTGTGCACTGTAAGATGTTTGGCAGCATCCCTGGACTCCATCCGCTTGATACCAGTAGCACTCCCTACTCCCAGCCGTGACAACTAAAAATATGTTTGTAGACATTTCCAAATGTTCCCTGGGGAACAAAATCCCTCCTAGTTGAGAACCACTGATTTAGAGTATTAAAAATACAAAAGGATAATATCACTATACATACTGTCAATATTTTATTTTCTGAAGTAAGTCATACTGAAAGAGAGCTTTGGTCAGTAAAAGTATAAAATCTGAGCTTTAGTAATGGTACACTTTTTAAGGCACAGAGAACTTCAAAACATTCATTTCATATTGAATGTATAAATACCCACATGTGAGAGCCCATATCGATTCAGTTTGAGTATGTCTGCCTTGTGGATCTTTAAAACCTTTCCAGCCTGGGTTATTTTCCCAAGCTTTCTTTATAATTACACCAGGGAAAGAGTTACCTGGCATTAATCAAAACCAGACAGTGGACAATGACAAAGAGCTAGCATGAAGAAATATTTCTCTTAGAAATTCCTGGAGGGAAAACAAAAATTGATTAGGGAAAAAGTTCACTGAGTTTTGTTGAAAGGTGAAAAAGATTGAAAACAAGTAGGGACACACAAAAGCAATTATTTTTTACATGGTTTATCTAGGGATAGCAAATGTTTAAGCCAACAGAAAGATAAAATAGCTGTTTCAAATTCAGCATCAAAGGTAGTCAGAAAATATGATCTACTGAAAGGTATAAAAATCCTTTAAGGAACTGTGTAGAGCAAAATGGTTAAATACAGAGTGAAATCTCGAAAAGTAAAACCTGAACTGAATCATCTTAATGGTAGCATAAAGGTTTCACGCCTCCAGGCTCTGTATGTAAGCAACCTTTCCTTTCAGCATTATTTCTAGAATGCTCTTTGACTTTCTAATGCCTTTAAAAATAAATTTAATAGAACTTTTAAAGTATTTTTCTTCATTCCTAAGGATTTCACAATCTTTTTAGTCCAGTGTTTTTTATTTGCTATGATAATTCTTTGCTAACTTTTTTATGTTTTGCCTATCCGAGTATTCTAGGGGTCAAATATCTGGAGAAGATTTTACAATTCCTATGGAAACATTTTACACATCATTTGAGCCATTGCTTTTGTTATAAATCAAGGAAAATGGCTAAATAACCATTTTATGTTGCTTGAAATAGGGATAAACATAAACTAATATTAAAAATTATCTTCCTCTCTTTTAAAAGTAACTTTATAAATAATTAGAAAACATTCATTTACAGAATGGCTTTTATATGGAAACCTTCCAAGAATGGAACACTAGGCAAAACTAAAAGTACACTTTAAAGTTCTTCATTTTTGTCTGCCTCTGGGACATACAGAAATCTGAGACTGACCTACACCTCTTGTGAATTCAGCGGTTCTCAAACTTACCTTGCAATCACAAAGAGTACACAACTGACTCCCAAGCAGGCTAAGAGCACATACATCCAAATATCTGGAGACAGGGGGTTGAGGAAGGAGAAAACGCCTGGATTGGTACCATTGGGCTTCCGGTAGAGAATGCTGATGCCTAGGGTCATGAAGGGTTTGGAGAAGTCAATGACTTTCTCCCGCACGTAGGTGATGGTAAGAGGAGCCACTGCCAGGTCAGCCCTCTGCAAAAGCAAGTCCAAAATTGTCATCTTAGTCTAGTTTCTTTGCAAATGTCTGAACTTTTCCTGGGTACTCCTGATTCTTATTCCTAATTCTAAATTCTTCTCACTCGTGAAACTCCCGTGATGATTGATTCTAATACAAAAACAGTCTATTTACACAGTTACGTTTATGAAACAGTATCAACAAAGAGAAACCAGAAAGTATAAAATACACACATACGTACACAAACATATATAAATCATTCTGGAACTAAACGAAGACAAAAATGCAGGAGGATGTCTTTAAAAAGGACATGTGAGAAAAAGAAGGAATGAGCAACTTGGTTGTACTATTAATTGACATGATGAGATTTTGCTCTGAGCTGGAAACTTTAAAATTCTTTTTTTTTTTTTTTTTTCTTTTTTTTGAGACGGAGTCTTGCTCTGACGCCCAGGCTGGAGTGCAGTGGCGCTATCTCGGCTCACTGCAAGCTCCGCCTCCCGGGTTCCCGCCATTCTCCTGCCTCAGCCTCCCGAGTAGCTGGGACTATAGGCGCCGCCACCACGCCCGGCTAATTTTTTGTATTTTTAGTAGACACGGGGTTTCACCGTGTTAACCAGGATGGTCTCGATCTCCTGACCTTGTGATCTGCCCGCCTCGGCCTCCCAAAGTGTAAAATTCTTAGTTTAAGAATCACTCAAGTTTATGTTCAGTATGAAAGAAGGACCCACATGATATGATTTGGCTCTGTGTCCCCACCCAAATCTCACCTTGAATTGTAATAATCCCGATGTGTCAAGGGTGGGACCAGGTGGAAGTAATTTGATCATGGGGTAATGGGATCTGGTGATTATGAGTGAGTCTCATGAGAGCTGATGGTTTTATAAGTGTCTAGCATCTCCCCTGCTTTCACTCATTCTCTCACCTGCTACCCTGTGATGAGGTGTCTTCTGCCGTGATTATAAGTTTCCTGAGGCCTCTCCAGCCATGAGGAACTGTGTCAATTAAATCTCTTTCCTTTATAAATTACCCAGTCTCAGGCAGTTCTTTATAGCAGTGTAAAAACAAACTAATGCACCATATATTTTTATCATTAATTTTTATCTTTACTTTCCCTTCTGAGTAAGCAAACTTCATTTCTAGGTTGTTTTCTTTGCTTCTTAAAAAAATTGTTATGATTCAAGAAAAGGAAACATTTCTTCTGTCATCGTTTTTTCCTTTCTTACTTTCTCTTATGCATATTTTCAGATATGTTAGAAATGCTTTTACTTACGTGATCTATGAGTTCCTTAACCATCCCGTTCCACTCCCCTTTGTCATTCTGGGCCCCGTATTTGCCATCCGGAACTAGTTTAACATCATAAATGAAACCCAGGATGTTTGACAATTCTTTCAACAGGTCCAGGCAATAACCTTCAAATCTGTCATTTCCATATAGAGGCTTATCAGATTTCCTGTACATAACATAGGGTTCTTCCTAAATGAAACAAACCAAATATGAAAACCCTATTATAATGAAAGGAAGAATTTATCCCATCAGCAGCTCAAAGATGTGAAATATTTGGTAATGATTTTGAAGAGCTGAGAGTACTGATGTCATTCAGTCCTCTGCCTGCCTTTGTCCTCTATAAATTCAGAACACTTCCTATATTATAGTTTCTTTCCCTTCTGCCTCTTTTGGTGGGAGCTTTTCCTTCCTCTGTGGAGGGTGTGGCTGTGCAGGAATGGTGTGATGGATACATAGTCACATTTAAACGTTGGGTCTGAGAAGAAGGAAGGTGCAGAGGGCAATAGGGGCCCAGATGCCTGGCCACCTACTGTGCCAATACCCAAGCTTTTTTTGTATGACCCCTCACCCTTCTGGCTTTTTTTTTTTTTTTTTTTTTTTGACGGAATCTCGCTCTATCGCCCAGGCTAGAGTGCGGTGGGGAGATCTCAGTTCACTGCAAGCTCCGCCTCCCGTGTTCACGCCATGCTCCTTTCTCAGCCTCCTGAGTAGCTGGTACTACAGGCATCCGCCACCACACCTGGCTAATTTTCTGTATTTTTTCATTAGAGATAGGGTTTCACCATGTTAGCCCGGGATGGTCTCGATCTTCTGACCTCATCCTGCCTCGGCCTCACGAAGTGCTGGGATTACAGGTGTGCGCCACCAAACCTGGCCCTGGCTTTTAACTAAGAACCTCAAGACAGAGAAATCTATATCACCAAGTATTTCCTTTCATTCTTTGCACCTCCTATCTATGACTATTCTCATTTCTTCATCTAAATTTCACCTCAATTTCACTATTCACTTATGATTTATATATTTTGATTGGTTTCCTTCAGGGTAGCCTATTCCAAAGGCCATTTCTATGTCTTGTTTTATCATCTTTCCCATCTTCTTTTTTCAAATCACCTCAAATCTCACATCCGGTCATTTTCTGCTTATACACGTACATCATCAGTCCCCTCTCCTATAAATAATGGACATTTCCCTACTACTATGCATCTATAACTTGTTAATTCTCATTTGACTGAATGAATGCTCATTTTGTTTCATAAAATTATAATAGTAGCTATAGTGCTGACATATTCTTTATGTTTAGGTTTATCCTCAAACTGACAGTGGGGTCATTCAAACACAGTAGAAAACCCTGTGTTTTCATAAGACAGGCAGAAAGTAGTAATCAGAAGAGCAAAACAGTTTTTACTTTGGATGAACAATTCTCACAAGTTAATAATATCAACAATAAATTGATTTGACATTGTGGACTGGTGTATGGCAGGATGTTGGCAAATAAGGATTTCAGGGAGGGCTACCATGCCCAACTCCCTGGAGAAAGGAAAAAGCAGAAAATAAGCAACTGGTAGCTGTACAGTGGCTGGATGGGGCATGACCAGGGCTCTAATAGGAGGCAGGACTTTCCAAGAACAGTTAGTAAAGGAGCTGTGTACAGAAGTGTGAGCAGAGCAAAGGGAGCCGAGGGAAGTAGGGGTCTGATTTGGCAGCAAGTCATAGACACACATGCAACAGCCTCTCCGAGAAACCTGCACCACCCAGGACTGAGGCAGGAGGGAGGAAAGAATACTCCTGAAGCTCAGTGCAGCTGGACCCTAGAAACAGTGCAACTGACGGGCAGAAGCTACGGTTGTATAAAGTCAGAGGTTCTGAAAAAACTAATAGCAGTTGGGAGGGAACAGGAGAAGAGCTTCTGTTACCTCTCTTCCCCCACTTCCTTAGTCTCTTGCTAGGGTCTCCACATGGTTGAAATTAACCAACAGCCAAAGAGCAAGGGAGACCAAATGGGAAGGGACAGACAGCGGGGCTGAGTAGGACTGACAATGGATTGGAGGTGGGAGATCTTCAGAACAATGTTGGAAGCTTGTAATTCAATCTTATTGTAAGTACATACAAACACAGGCTTTTAGTGTTCCAGTTAAAAATAGACATTTGCAGATAGAAGTGTTGGCATGAAAAAGACAGTTGAGGAATACTTCAAAGCCTAAGGCAGGAGTCTGGATAAGACACCCTCAATTCCATGAATTCAACTTACCAGAATGGTGGTGACAATGAGTGTTCGATTGGCCAGTGAATCAGTAATATTGCTGGACTTGTCTTTGTTGCTGTCCGTCATGTTAAGCCCACTGTTGGAATTCCAAATCCCAATCTACACAGAACACAGTACATCAGAGGCTGCTGGCTGTCAGTGTGGCATTTACACCAAAGAGAGGACCCTTCTCTACCAGGAATGGGCACAAAAGCTCACAGTTTGGGACACCAGGGCATCACAGTGGAAGCTACTAAACGTGGGGAAATGAAACAACGGAGGAATTAATGTGTAGACAAAATAGGATGTATCTGTGCTACTGGGGACGGGGTAGGTGGAGGTCTTTTTCTTTTTAATTTAGTAAGATCATTGTTCTTTTTTAAATTAAAAATATTTTAAAATTCTTAATATCAGATTTTTCTTCCTATATATATTTGTTGAGTATCTACTTATGTGCTGGGCACTGCTCTAGGCATCTGAGGACTAAACAATGAATAAAAATATACAAGAGTTTCTTCCCTTGTGGAGCTTACATTCTACTTATATAAACCTTAGGCTGCCAAAGTAGTATCATTAGTTTATTTAAAATTTATGAATAATGAGGTGAAGGAGCAGGGTGAATGATGGAGAGACCAGGCATCTAAAAGGGAAAGATAGTGGGGTGTCGAGGCTCATGCCTATAATCCCAGTGCTTTGGAAGGCCAAGGTGGGAGACCAGGTGTTCAAGACCAGCCTGGGCAACAGAGTGAGACCTGATCTATACAAAAAATCAAAAAAAAAAAAAAAAATAGCCAGACATGATGGCACACGCCTGCAGTCTCAGCTACTCAGGAGGCTGAGATGGGAGGATGGCTTGGGTCCAGGAAGTCAGGACTGCAGTGAGCCGTGATTGCACCACGGCACTTCAGCCTGGGTGACAGAGCGAGACACTGAAAAAAACCAAAGTAATTTTTTCTTTAAAAAGGGAAAGAAAAATGGAAGAAAGCGTGTCATGTGCATGAGAAGTAGACTAAGTTCAGGGCCTATCTTCTTTGAGGAGGCAAAGCTAGGCAAAGAGTGCCTCTTGTGAGCCCTAGCAAGACTCTGTTCATCTCTCTGTCACAGCAGCTATCATCTTCTGTTATGATTTATCGTTTACCTCTCTTGTCTGTCCACTTGGTCATGAACTACTTCAGTGAGGGTGCTCACTTTTACTGCCCACTGATTTTACTGTCACAAAACCAACCACGGCAACTGGCATTCAGTAAAGACCATTACTCTTTTTTAAAAATAATGATCCATAATTTTCTCCAGTGGCCAAGTCACTCCTGGGTTGTGAGGCTGTGTAGAAGTATATGGATTCATTCAGCCTCTGTGGGAACCCAGAAGAAGAGCCTTTGGGATTTTGAGCTATTTTTCCGAATCTTTCTTTAGGCATTTACTGCCAGCCTCATGTGGTGGCCTGCAAGTATGTTTTAGAGCCAGGAAGACCTCGTTGCTGTGTGTCCTTGAATGAGATTCTAATCTTTCTGAGCTTCAGTCGATTCTTTACCTATAAAGTATTTCACAGGAATAATGAGAAGATCAAATAATCAGATGATGTATGTGGAAGAGTTGGTGTGTGTTGTTAAGAGCTGCACATGTAGTAACAAGAAAGGACATTGAAACGACTGCCTCAGTCATTTCTTCAATCTTACCCTGTCAAGAAGGAATTTGGACTCATTTTTTAAAAAATTCAGAATCTGATAAAGTAAAAGAGCTATGACAAGTGGAGGAAGTTTAGGAACATGAACACTTGGACCTGCTCTGAGATGGACAGCGTGGAGCTATGCTTGGGAAGACAGATGGGAGTGTTAGGCTCCATCCTCCTTTGCTTTTCTATTTCTTGACTCTGATGTACTGCCTATATTTAGCAGCTGGAAATTCTTCTAGCTTGACAAGTATCCCTTTTAGAGACATCAATGCTTTGAGGAAGTTTCAAGGACTATTACACGTTCACACATCAGTGTAAACTATTTTAATTTCAGTTTTATTTCCTGTACTTAATGAGGGTTAGTTGATTGGAGAAATAAAGAGACAGGTGTAGGTAAATGGGGGAATGGGATAGTTTTTGCATTTGAAAATATTGTGATCCTGTCTGAAAAGAGGTGTTTGTTGGGTTCTAGGCTATACTCTTAATAACCATTCAACATTTCCAGGATCTAATGTGATGAGTATCACCTAGAATACACATTATACATCTTTTGGTTGAATAATCTTTAGCTTTATTAATTTGGCTTTAGATTCAGGAAAAGTAGACAGCATTTTCTTCTTTTTCTTCTCAACCTCCATCCCTTCTTCTGAGGCAGGGACCCTTGCTTCTAGGAAATGTAACTCAGGCTAAATATACCTGTCTATTGATTTTCATCCAAGGCTGTGCTTTAGGTTGTGAACAATTGATTCCTAGCTCCATGAAGAGTGTGTGTAAATTGGGTCCTGATTGTATTTCTAATTAAACCTTCACTTAGACACTGAGGAGAAGGGAATCTAATTTTTAATTAAGTATTGAAGGGTGGAGAAAATAACTGTTTTTAGCCACTTGATTAAGTGATAGGATTCATTCTCTTTAAATCTTATTTCTATTAATGTCAAGTATGTGTGTGTTGGAAGGAACTACCATAATATTTGAAAACGACAGTGTTCAATGGCCTAGCAGTATCACTGTCTTGTAAAATAAAACTTGAACTTGTAGACAAATACACCCCACAGCTTGATGTCTGGTTTTTCTTTCTTTCGCCATCTGCACTAAAAGTGCAGAAGCTAAGAATCATTGCTGCTGTCGACCTGGTCAACTAAGTCCCAAGTTTAAACTTTCCTCCTTAAAATGAGAAAACAGTGACCATTTTTTTCCCTTATTATCTCTACAGAGGGACCTACAGAAGATCCTTTAAATGTAGACCAGAAGAGTATCAAAATATAGTAAAGGTCAGGCGATTCCTGGGAAATGTACAGTATATATATGCAATTTGAATGACTTCAGTCTTCTCTTTCCAAACTTGTAATCAGCAAAACAGAATTGTGTGTGTGTGTGCGTGCATGCACATGTGTGCAACTGTGTCTTTTAAACCCAAGTAGTCAAGTGGCTTTATCTGTTACTTGAAATAAATGAATATGTTGTCAGGAAACGGATGTCTCCCTTTAAAGAAGTCACATCTCATGATTCATGTGTGCTGGAGAGAGGGGTGAAGTTAAGAAGATGCCTGGACATTTGACATTTCAGTCCTGTTCTACGACCTAGGAGGAGTGCCTGCAGGGGGTGGAACCTCAGTTTTCAAACTTCATAGTGAAAGCAGATAGCAGTCATTTACCAGTGAGAAGTAATGGAGGTTAGATCAGTTACTTGTAGGGAGGAGCACTCTGTATCTAAATTATCTGGCCCTGATTCATTTCACTTTGTAAGCTGGCACAAGGGAGCAGCCATGTGTTATCTAGGACAACTGAGAAAAGCATCTGAAAATGAGTGCCCAAATGACAGGCAAACATTTTTTAAAAAGCGATGCAATAAAAAGGGCGTTCAGAGAGTGACTAGTATCTGTCTTCTAAACCTAGACAGTGATTCATGTAAACTCAACATCTAAAATGGCTGAGGGAAATAATCAGGTATCTGGGGAAAAGATAAAGGTATGTGTATTTCCTGTATTACGAGCCTTATATCACACATCTTTTAGTGAGGGATGTTGTAAAGATTGCTACCTCCCTCTTTTGGAAAGAATTTTGGGTGAATAATACTATTCTAAAATAAGTCAGAGTACTGAGGAAAGCTTTTGGAATTTAAACATGATGAAGGTGAATTTTTGTTTTAGTTGGAGACTTATCTGGAGAAAGTGTGATGTGTTTGTTGGGTCTGACTGTGTCACCTGTGCTAGAACTCAGGTTACCGTGAATTTTTGACGAGGAGTCATAACACAAAACAGCGCACCACGGTATATACAACTTACAATATAGGAACATGATGGGCTACCAGGAAGGAAGAGGCATGAAGGCATGGAGGATCAAGACCAGAAAGTTACATCCCTGGGGAGCGTGTGTGGCTCTTGCAGCTTAGTGACAAATAGAGGACATCCCCCCTCCCCTGTATATAATTTCAAAGCTTGGATTCCATTCCCTAGGATATTTGTATTAGATTAATTCAAAGTGCCCAGAGTCTCAAGATGGATTAGTGTAATAGGTTTTTTTTTTTTCTTTTTCTGGGTGCCAGTTAGGTTCATCTATTTACCAGTGAAATTGTAGTGAGGAAACCAGATCACCTTCTACGTGCACTTAGTAGCCTTGTTCACTGAAGATTAAAACAAGGCTTTTAAACCTGTGCTTTGAAAACTTAAAAAGAAAAAAATTCTGAATTCATCACTGAGTACTACTAAGAGGGAGACAAGGTTTTTGGCTACAGGGAGAAACTTGTGTACACTTTCTGTGACATAGCTGATAATTTGAAAGATGAAAGTGAACCTGACAAGTTGAACAACCTGAAGCAATTTAAGATCTATTCATCAGTCTATAGATCTTTTTTTACCAAGTAGTTTTACAGAGACAGAGACAGAGAGGGAAGGAAGGAGAGGAGGAAGAGAAAGAGAAAGAGGAGACGAAAGAAAATGTTTGCTTATCAGGGGGACCTTTCTCTGATTCAAAAGTTTTTAATGTCTCATATTTGCTTATATAAAGCTATGCACATTCATTGGCAACATGGCACTGTATAATAAACTATAAAATAGTGGGTGTTATAATTCACAAGATATTCTCATTTCCTTTCCAAGGTCCCTAATGTTTGTGTCCTCTTTAGAACTGTGGCTCTAAAACAAATTGCAAGACAGTATGCTCTGATGAAGATATCGTGCAAAACAAAAGATAGCTCATGAGAAAAGGAAATTTCTGAAAATGGTTCATATTTTGTGGTGGTGACATTGGAGGAGATGTCCTAGCCTTCTGACGCTGTAGCCTATTTGACTAGTCTCATGGATCAAATTTATTGTTGTTTTTATCCCCCTTAGGGAAAATATTTAGTGATTTGAGAAGGAATATAAGTAGGTCAGTGTCTCCTTCTGTTACAGTTACCTGCTTTCAATCCTAACAGGGACTGATCCTGCCTGGGAGAAACAAAAATAATCTTGGGGCAAATATTTAATCCATCATTATTTAATCCATTGCAAACCTGTTTTCAATTCACAGGTGATGTTGTTGAGAGAGAGCATATTCAATCACTCCTCCTCTCTCTTTACATGAAACATCCCCTCTAAACTGCCATTGGAGAGCTACAGGTCTGGTAACATTGGAAGGGCGCAGGCTTTTCCAGTGACATTCCCCATCCCACCCCCAGGTTTCCTGCAGGTGTTGTCAGAGTACAAACCTTCTTCCACACTTTATACAAGTGTTTAGACACTTCGCCAGCAGCCTTGGTTTTCAGAGAGAAAAATAAAATAAAAATAGCACTTAATTAAAATGGAGAGTGAAACCCAGAAGGAATCATGGTGTGTGAGTGCTTAGAGTGCTACAGTTCCCACCCATTGTTTGGAATTTGCATCTTAATATAAAGCCTGACAATAGGAACAGCAAAGAGATGAATCAAGACTTGTGTCTCACAGAAGTTACCTGGTGGTAAGACTCAATTTTTACTTTTCCTTTTGCACACCAAAAAATGCTTTAAAGTGCTTTTCAATGTATACAGGTATGCTGCAGTGTTAAGGGTCTTCAGTGTTCCTTAAGAAGACCCTTTTAAGGCATGGGTAACTAAAACTAATCAATCAACCAGCAAATCAATCAATACACACACACACACACACACACACACACACAATTCCTAACCGTAAGAAGTATGCTTTATGACTTATTCTTTGATTATAGGTTTCCAGGCAGTAGAAATTTGAGTGAAAGTGAGAATGGGATTTTTCTAATAATTTTCCCTATTGAATCCAAGAAAGGCTGACATAAAAAGATTGGGCATTTCCTCCCTCCGCTCCTGAGAGAGACGTGTTGGCTTCCCTCATTGCCTTAAGGCCCAATAAGCCTTCTCAGGAATTGAGCTCAAGACACCTGAAGAAAGAAAAGTTATTGCAAACAATGAAGAGATAAGAAACAAACACAAAACACTTTCATCTAATTTGATTTTGCCTTTGATGGAAAAACACCAATGCAATGTGCATAATATTACAGTGTGTAGGTAACTGTGAAAGCGTAACAATAGCTCTCCATCTATTTCATCATTCACCTAGCCAAAAAGATGTTTCCTTAACAGCTTTTCTTCCCCCTGCAGTGCTATACATAAGAGGAGAACAGAGTGGGGAAAAGACTCGTGCTTCAAGAAGCAGACATTTTCTTTAAACAATTATAGGCTTTTAGATCATAACAAGTATTTTTTTTCATTTGTTCCCTCCAGCCAGCATCCCACACACACCATTGTGGAGGCTGGCTGGATGTCTTGTGCTCTATCAGAGCATGTTAGACCAACAGAGGGGCAAATCAGAGTGAAGAGGAAGCCAGAAGATGGGATTTTTGAAGTGAGAAACCTGCATGTATAATGTGTACCCTCAAAACTGCAAACTAATTATTTTCCTCAAACATTTCACACCACTGGGTCACCTTCTAAGACATTCGGCCTAAATGATCTTTGTTCCCATTAATGTTTTTTTGAGAGGGAGGGGTAGTTAGCACCTGCAAAAAAAATGTGTCCCAGTTAACAAAAACAAGAAAACAGAAATGAAACCCTTACCTCATTTACAAAAAATCAACCCACCTAATCTAATTAAGCAAGCAATCGATTGTTCCCAAAGCCACTCTTATATTAAGCACACTGTCTTATTCACTATAGTGGGAAAAAAATGTCAGATTAGAGAGTTTTCTGTTGAGGTGATTGTTTTGGGGGTTTCAATTGTTTTTCTCTAAGATTCTCAGTGTAAAATCTTCAGATTCTAAGTGTTAATTCCAACGTATAGTCATGAATATTAAAATTGGCGTAATAAAATATACTGAGAAGCCAAATTCTTTTATCATTATTATTTAACCAAATAGTTTACATTGGTATTACTCTAAATAATCACTAAAGTAGAGCTTTAAACATGGAGAGATTCAGAATTACAACTAAAATAATCCTAAAATGAGAACCCAACATTAAAATACAGTTTTTTGATGTTTGTCCTAAAATTAAGAATGCAAAGTTAATTTGCTCCAGTACATCTCTTCTATCCTACTTTATTCTGCCTGTCACCAATCTCAAAATGGAATGAAATGTGCAATTAAAATTAATTTCTAGGTAACCCTTGGATGCCATTCCATCGATAAACCATTGACAGCTTCTGCTTTTCCAAGTCTAAACTCAATTTGTTAAAAGCTTTAAGACATGGGCCTAATGACACCCAACTCTAGGGTTATATATGTAATAATATAAACACACTTGCTATATAAACGAAGCACAATATAAACACTAGTTAGCATTGCTATTACTAAGACATGAAATTTAAGAATCTAGCACATCAACTTCTATCCGCAGATAAAAGAGATAAAAAAACTGGATGTAAAATAACATGCTGAGAGAATCACTTCATCATTCACTTACTTGTCTGTGCAATTTAGTAAAAATGCTTGAGCAATACTCATTTGTTATTTTATTTTTTTATTATTAAGGAGGTTACCTTTTCAGTTCCTTCTTCTTTGAGACTAATAATGTCCAGATCAAAATCCTTCCTCAAGCCATTGGTTTTATTAAAGGTGATATGCCCAGTCAAGCCATCCCACCGAGCCTGTGGACAAGAAGAAATGTGGCTGTTACTGTTAAACATTTATCCTAATTCCTGAGACCATCAAAATTACAATACCTCAAATTCATCACAGTATCCAATTATTTGGCTTCATCATGCTGTTATAAACCATTGCACTGGTTCAGCAACATGATAGCAGAACACGTCGTCATTTTATTAGCACTCATTTATTCTGTCAATTCTAACACCCTAAGCCAGTCAAACCTGTCATCGTGGCTACCTAAATGGACAGTATGGAGAAAATTGCTGTAAAATAGTCAGCACATGGAATACACAAAGTCTGACAAATCACAATATTCTGTTTTCCAAGGTCAATTCAAATTCCTTTTGAGATATGGCTGAGTGGAAGTGAGTCCTTGCTTTTTCTTTCTCTGTGAAAAGAATATAGACCAATACAGTCCAATGATGTATTGCAGAGTTTTCAGACTGTTGATGACTTGGCGTGTTTGCCTCATTTGGGCATTGTAATTTCCCGTGACTGCTGTAGCAAATAATCACAAACGTGGGTGCTCAAAACAACAGAAATTTATTTTCTCAAGGCTGTGGAGGCCTGAAATCCAAAATCAGTATGACTGGCTGGAATGAAAGCGTCAGTAGGACCGAGCTGTCTCTGGAGGCTCGAGGGAAGACCCTATTCTTTGCTTCCTTCTGCTTCTGGTAGCTTCTGGCACTCCTCCTTCTCTTGTGGTTCCATCACTCCAACCTCTGCCTCAGTGATCACATTTCCTCCTCCCCTTCTGTCTGCATAAAAGCTCCCTCTGCGAGGTGGAGGTTGTAGTGAGCTAACATCCTTCCACTGCACTCCAGGAGCCTGGGCCACAGAGCGAGACTCTGTCTCAAACAAACAAACAAACAAAACAGGTCGGGCGCAGTGGCTCGCACCTGTAATCCCAGCACTTTGGGAGGCCAAGGCAGGCGGATCACCTGAAGTTAGGAGATTGAGACCATCCTAGCTAGCACGGTGAAACAACGTCTCTACTAAAAATACAAAAAATTAGCCAGGCATGGTGGCGCGTGCTTGTAATCCCAGCTACTTGGGAGGCTGAGGCAGGAGAATCACTTGAATCCGGGGGGCAGAGGTTGCAGTGAGCTGAGATCATGCCGTTGCACTCCAGCCTGATGACAGAGCGAAACTCTATCTTAAAAAGACAAAGAAAAAGAAAAAGAAAAACAAAAAAAAAAACTCGTTCTGCTTCTCTCTTATAAAGACACTTGTGATTGTATTTAGAACTCACCTGGATAATCTCCCCATCTCAAAAATTCTTAATTTAATCACTATGCAAAGGCCTTTTTGCTACATAAGGTAACATTTACGGGTTCCAGGGATGAGGACATGGGTATCTTTTGAGGGAGCTGCTCTTCTGCCTACCCTACACATCAACATCATTTCAAATAATAAAAAATTCACAATAGTCTGCCTTTCCCAGAACTCACATTGGATATCTCTGGTGGTTTTATTAAATATAAAGTGGTGGCCCTTGGGAGAGTCTTCAGCTTCAATCATTAGGTGATTTTTGGCAACCTTGTTTATTTGAGTTTCACTTACAACTGGAATAAAGGAAAACTCAGATATTTGTATCCACTTAGCTGTTTTTCTCCCTCTTGACTTTACCAGATTCATTAGACATGCATAAAATGGGAAGATCCTGAAGAATTACACTATTTGCAGTTATTTGAGCCATGTGTATCTGTTGAATGTATTTACCCATTTGGTCAAGAGGCAGAGCAATGCAGTGGAAAGAACATTGAATTTTCCATACCTCTGGAGCTGAATATCTGCAGTGTAACTTCAGGCCAACTCATTAATTTCTCAACTCATAATCCCATCTAAAAGTGGTGAAATATCTTTGATTGGGAGTCAAGAAGTCAAGTTTAGTCTTTAAGCCACTATCAAGTTTTGTGGCCTTGGTTGAGTCATTTTGTCCTGTTTTTAGGCCACAGAGGAATGCACATTAAGGGAAGATTTTGCATAAAATGAGCTTTAGCTCTGGATTTCTACAATCATAGGCAAGATACCATAGAGGGGTTTAATGAAGTTGAAAGTGATTCATTAAGAACCTGTGATCTGCAAGCTG
Organism: Chlorocebus sabaeus; assembly: GCF_047675955.1. Lineage (NCBI taxonomy): Eukaryota > Metazoa > Chordata > Mammalia > Primates > Cercopithecidae > Chlorocebus > Chlorocebus sabaeus. Next base: position 72,697,967 of record NC_132905.1, on the reverse strand, counting down.
GGCTACATAAAACATAAAACACAGTTGTTATACTCAGATTTTAATGTAAAACATATTACTATCTGGCTGGGGAGAAAAGACTACAGAATTTGGTTCAATTATGTTTTCACTATTAATTCATTTGGAAAATATTCATTTATTGAGTATCTTCTCTGTGCAGGGAAGTGTGATGAGAATACAGCACCTAGAAGTTTACAGTTTAGTAGGAACAAACACATTAATGGATTTCCATAAAGCACTTTAGGTTTGAGGATAAAGATTTGCATAGAATATTGAAGAATGAAGTATGGAGAAGAAGCACTTATCCCAACTGCAGGGAAGGAGTCAGCAAAGCATTCCTGAAAGCAAGAATGCTTGAGCTCACAGAGGATAAGCCCACCAAGCAAAGATTCATGGGCTGCGTAAAAACATGAAATAAAGAATACATTGTAAGTTTGCCATAAGACTCTAATGCAAAGTAAGAACTGATACAAAGTGAGCCTAGCAAGGCCAGTAGTCTGTTTATAAAGGTGTTATGAAGCATGCTAGTTTGCTTGGACATTGCTCAGTAGACTTTTGGGGAATCATGGAGGTGTTTTAAACGTGTGTTGCCATGGTCAGATGTGCATTACAGGGAGATGATTTGATATCTCTTTTATAATTGAGGAGAATGACTTGGAGAAGGTCAACATTGTAAGCAGCGTGTTGGTTAGCGGGTAGTTCTCATAGAACAAAATGTATACAATCATATTCATATGCCCAAATATGAACATAGGGATAGCACAATTCCTCCAGTTCCCTGTCCCACCAACTTGCACACGTTTAAATATTAATGAAAATAGTTCCACAGCAGGATAGACAGAATTTCATAAAGAGCACGTTAATAAATCAGCTTAAATGTAAGGAACCAGTATAATTGGCCAAAACATATTTTCTGGCTACCATTCAGTTAGAATAGATATTATGATAAAAGTATATTTTATCACTTAATAGTGCTGGAAGTTAAATCAATGGTAGGGAATGATATGTGGACAAGAAAAGCTCCAACTTTTTCCTCTAAGCCATCTCGATGGCAAACTAGGTGCTGCCTAAGTGCTATAACACATTAAAAAAAAATGCTTCTTCAGATCCTAGTACCTAGTCTCTAGAGTTTGTTGCCAAGGAAGACCATAATATCAAACGCTGGCAGTAGCCTTAAAAATGACTGGCATATCTTTATGGTCAGTAGTAACACCTGTTATCACACTGGCTGAGATCCAGGTAATCAAGTCTCTGTAATGGGACAAAAACTATCACCAATCAACACAAGTAGGAGGTGTCCTCTTGTGTCTATTTAGGTACACCTCTTGGCATTGCATTCTCCTTTTTCTCCCCGTCACACCTCTATTCTAGTTTTTGTACTCTGGTCATTCCTTCTTATTTTGCAAGCCAAAGGCTGGCTTTGTGGATTGATGGGTTAAATGAGAGCCATGAAATAAGCTGCTGTGTTAGACTTACAACATCTGCCTGAGAGCTGAGAACAATTTGTGTAACGCTTTGGTTGAGTGGAAATCTCTACTGTGTTGGGGGTTTGAATTAAGTCAGTTTTCAGGCCCCTTTTTCATGCCTCTAAACAATGTGGTCTTCCAACTGTCCTCCTGACCTGTTTGAAAGGAGGTAGTTATCTTCATTAAATTCTACAGGATTTTCAGAAAGCTTTTTTCTAAAGGCAACTTCTCCTTTATGGGGCTCATGTTGTGAGTCAATTTGGTACATTGTCCAGAGTTTACAGGGGTCTCTGAAAATGTGCAGAATTGGTAGCATTTATCTCTTAGTGGAGGATATAGCTTATAGCGGGGTCTTAAAACCCAGTTCAGAAATCCAATTTCGTTCCCTAACTGTGCCTGTTGTGTCCCTTTGTTTGGGTTCCCTTGCATTGATTTTATTCTTGAACTTAGTGTTCCAATCACTGGTGCAGAGTAATTCCCACTTCTTGCTTTTTCTCCTGCTCATCGAAGTGGCAAAAAAGTTCCCTTTTCATGTTTTAACAATGCTTCCTTCTCTGCCTCAAATATCTACAAAGACTCCCTATGTGATTCTTCACTGAAAGAAAGTATCTTTGACCTTCAACGTCAAATTTCCCTTACTGGCACAATTGCCCATGTCTTCCTGCCTCTCATCCCCTAGATTAGCTGCATTTCTGTATATGTTCTTTGTTTTTCTGCAAACTCATTGTTGATAAGCATTTATTCATCATCAATACACTATTGATTAGGGTGAATATGCAATGACTACTTCCAGGATGTGATGAATAGGATCCATGAGGAATTCATTTTTCTGGGACAGGGCTGAAGCATATACAATTTAGATAATGATATATAATTATATTATCCATAATTACCATGTGCTTGCCTTATGGAGAAGCATTTGCAGAGGGGACAATTATAGTATACTTAAAACAGAAAACAATACTTAAACTATTGTCCCTATTTTAGGAAAGAGCTTTATTTTCTACCCTGCATCAGACCTTCATGTCTACAACTGCATAATAGCAACTAAATCAAATACTGTGAGTTTTCCTCATTCGTCTTACTGGACACACTCTCTGATAATCAAGAGACAGGAATCAAGAGCTAAAAGAAAAAAAATAAAAGGTTTCATGAATATCTTATTTGTATATTCTTTCTCAAGATATTTGTTGTCCAAATTAAATGCATACATTTTATTATTAGGGAAGTAAGGGACTAGCACCTGACTCTGGGCTCTTATGATAATCAACTCTTAATGTCATTAGTTAAAATGATTTCTTTTACTTATTTATTTTTTTCTGAAAGGGAATTTTTTTTCTTCAACTTTGATGTTAAGTTCAGGGGTACATGTGCGGATATGCAGGTTTGTTACACAGGTAAATGTGTTTCATGGTGTTTTGCTGCACAGATCTTCCCATCACCTAGCTTAGCATCCATTCGCTGTTCTTCCTGATGCTCTCCTTCCGCTTTCCCCATCTCTGACAGGCCCTAGTGTGTTTTGTTCCCCTCCATGTGTCCATGCGTTCTTATCATTCAACTCTCACCTATAAGTGAGCACATGTGGTGTTTGGTTTTCTGTTCTTGTGTTACTATGCTGAGGATGAGTTTCCAACTCCATCCATGTCCCTGCAAAAGACATGATCTTATTCCCTTTTATGGCTGCATAGTATTCCATGGTGCATATATACCACATTTTCTTCTTTCAGTCTATCATTGATGGGCATTTGGGTTGATTCCATGTCTTTGCTATTGTGAATCATGCTGCAATGAACATAAGTGTACATGTATCTTTATAATAGAATTATTTATATTCCTTTGGGTATATGCCCAGTAATGGGATTGCTGGGTTAAATGGTATTTCTGTGTTTAGGTCTTTGAGGAATTGCCATAGTGTTTTCCACAAGGGATGAACTAATTTATACTTCCACCAACAGTGTGAAAGCATCCCTTTTTCTCTGCAACCTCGCCAGCATCTGTTGAAAAGGAATTTAAATATGTAAAAGAATGTAAATCCTCCCTTCCTAGAATTTTCCTTGACACAGCCATTGTCCTTTGCCAAACTGAATAAATTGTTTCCTGTTGAGAGAGACTTCTTATTCTTCACTTACATATTGAAAACTATGTTTTCTTCTGAGAACATTGTGTATGGAAGGCTTATGGCAAACTCAAAGATTAGCTTTCCTTGCTAGATCAAGGTGAAGATAAAAACTGCTTTTAAGTGACTGTTCTATTTGTTAATAAAACTTATAAAAACTTGAAAATGAAGCAAAAAAAAAAAAAAAAGGATTGCGTGACCTTCTTTGTCATGATGGTCATAGTACAATAGCCTCACCCAAGGGTGATTTGATTCTCTAAAGAGGTGTATCTTTATTTTTAAATTTACTGTTAAGATGCAGATTCTGTGAAATTGCTTGTTAATTTGTAGGATTTGTATGTGGCTTGAGATGTAAATGATTTCTATCTAATAGAAAAGATAACCTCAGAAATTATAATTGTGTTGACCTATAGAACATTAGCCAGCTTTTTATTTTATTTTATTTTATTTTAAGTTTTGGGGTACATGTGCAGGATATGCAGGTTTGTTACACAGGTAAATGCGTGCCATGGTGGTTTGCCACACGTGTCCCCCATCGGCTAGGTTGTTAAGTCCCACATGCTTTAGCTATTTTTCCTGATGCTTTGACTTCCCTGGTGGCCTCTAGAACCGCCGTGCCTCTCTGTCTTTTTACAACAAGCTTTATCATCCTGCTGGTTCCCTCAGACAGACACATCTTCAATACTTGCTTTCTTATGTTTGTACTCGAGTCACATATATAACTGGCTGAAAATTGGAAATGGTCCTATGATGGTGCCCAAGTACACTCACCTGCCAGAGCCGATGTTATGGGCCATTTAAGCTCAGAAACATCTTTTAAAAAACAAAAACAAAAACAAAACAAAACAAAAATCACACAACACTCCAGTCCTAGAGCAAACCCTAAGTAGCAACAAACTTTACTTTTGCTGACTCTCTTGTCTTGTCTTGTCTTCTGATTGTGTGTTTTGATTCTGAGTTTTGGCCAAGTCTGTCAGCCGAGCAGTGCCTTACCTAACTCAGAGCTTGTCATTTCTCCTTCACAACTGGGTGCAGGCACCTCTATTTGGTCTCAGACCACTATGCCACCTCCACTGCCTACTCAGAAGAGCATTTTGTGTCTCCTTGTTTGGGTCACAGCTGAGTATATGAAGTAGTAGGTGTTTGAGTGCTAGGCAAGTCTCATGAACACAGTCACGGGGATACCGGTGTCCATGTGCACCCGATCTGCTCATGGCTGTTAAGTTCTCCTTTGGTGGCAGGAATAATTGTGAACCTGGCACTTTGTTCTCATCATATAGTGATCTATCAGCTAGATGCAGGTAATCTAACTCTTCGCAGGGTGAGAGAAGCCTGAAAACCTGGTTTCTTAGCACTTTCCTTTTCTCTGAGCAAGATTATGTCTCAGGTTCACTGGAAATGACAACCAACCTTTCTGTCCTCCTGAGTTACTGTGTTCTGTGATTCCTTTCAAGACATGGCTAAGGTTATAGAACTAAAGCTGCAGCCCTCAATAGCTGTCTATCTCTGGAAATTAAAAAAAAAAAAGCCTTTTCATCTCATTGTGTATGAATAACACCTTGTGAATTAAAGATTTTCTATTTTTATTATTTATAGATTTGATTACTTATATCGATATTCTCAGGATTCTCATGTTACAGAGAAACTGAAGTTTAAATACATTGTGTTGCTTCCCTTGAAAAAGTTCACAGAAATTCCTAGCTTGGAAGCATTTCTATATAAAAATGCAAGTTTATGTAAAGTGCATATTTGACCACATTTAATTGATTTTTTAAATTAGCTTAAAAAGCATTACATATCTCTCCCTTAATATTATCACTCTGAGTTATATAGTTCTGACTTACTTTTTAGTTTTACAGATTTGTTTTTGGTTTCCTGAAAAGAAACTAGTTAATCTGAACTCCTTAAAACTTCTTATACTGGTTTACCAATGAGACAAGATAGCATTGAAACACAATGTTTAAAATGAAGATTTAAAATTATATGTAATTATATCGAGTTAGAATTTGGCAAAATTTTTATATAAACAGTTTTTACACTTTATAGTGTATCAGTTGAAATGTAATTTCCATGTTTCTATTACATTTAATATCACGAGCTAATGTAAAATCAAGTTAACTGATGGATAATCTTGGGATATCTGGGTCACTTCTCATTAAGAGATAATATTGGCATGATGGTTACCATTAGTGTGTGTATAACTATGTGTGTATAACGGTAATTATGAATGTCTATATACATCTTATTATTTCTGTATGTTACAGAGAAGCTGTAACTTAGGGTCATATTAATGAACATTTTGTTTTTGCCACTTTGAAGATGATGTTCAAAGAATGCATGTGTCTCTAGGGGGTTGTTTTATGCAAGCTCATGTGTATAAGGTAATGGGGTATATCTTTGTTTACATAGTGAAAAGAAAATATATTCCAAATTATAAAACAGTGTAGTGAATGGCAAAGCACAAGTGTGTGTAGTATAGAAGGTTGGAGGAAACAGAATTTTATTTACCTTGGAGTATAATATATGCACGTAATGAGTCTGAATAAAAACAAAGAAGTGTGTTAAATTTTTGGCAAAGTTTACCCAGCTTTAATTGGTTTATTAATAAGATATATATTTTAAGTTTTGTGAATCTTTTTTCTGCCAAATACTACATTAATGTAAGACTGTAGTTTTATTTTCTCTCTTTTAAAATGGAATATTTAGCCTGCTGTTAACAAGATGACAAATGATCACTTACCTTCTATGTCATTGTCTCAGACAGACTTTCATTCCCATCATCAACAAGTGGTTTCTGCTTTACTCTCATGTTTTTCTGAAGGTTTTGCTCTAAACTACAGTCTGGAAATAGCCTTTGTCAGAGAATGGCAGTATCAGAGCCTCATGGCAACATGCTGCCAAAAAATACTCTTACCTATTGGCACTTTAAACAGTCATTGGTATAGACTTTGGATATTAAGGTGTCATTTAGATGACTAACTAATGCCATAGGATGGAATCGGGATTTTCAGGACTCTTTTTAATAATCCAGGAGCAGAAGACATTTGAAAGCCAAGTGTTGATCCAACATTCACTAGTTATAAGACAAGTAGCATTAAGTGAACTGCTAAGGGGAATCTAATTGTGGTTATATGGCTTTAATATCTTACTATAAGATATCTTGGGATACCTGGGTAATTTCTTTTATTCTTTTAATAAGATATGGTCTTTTAATAAGATATTATTAAATAATAAATAATAAGATATTATTAAATAATAAGATCATAAGATATTATCTTTTAATAAGATATATCTTATTAAAAGAATGAAAAGATTCATTCTCTTCCTGATCTCTTTAACTCTCTCTTTGGAAACCTATAAATGACACATTCTTTCTATGGCACCTTATTCTCCCTGACCCCTCAGAATTCAGAGACAACTTACTAGCTTTTATGGCAATGTGGTTATTTGCATAAAATCAATACACATCTGTCGTTTTTATAACCAGGCTATAGTTGAATAAATTGGCTGTGTAAGGTCACACCAGGTGTGATGGTTCATTTCATGTGTCAATTTGACTGGGTCACGGGGGCCCATATTAAACGTCGTTTCTGGCTGTGTCTGTGCGAGTGTTTCCAGATGAGATGAGCATTTGAATTGTGGGGTCCAATAAAGAAGACTGCTCTCTCCACTGTGGTTGGGCATCATCCAGTCCAATCTGTTGAGGGTCTGAGATGAACAAAAGGTGAAGGAAAGAGGAATTTGCTTCCTTTTTTCTGCTTTATTGTTGAACTAGGCCATCTCATCTCATCTTCTACTACCCTCATACTGGGAGTTATACCATCAGCTCCCCTCGTTCTTAGATCTTCGGACTCAGACTGAATTACACCATCTGCTTTTCTGGGTTTCCAGTTTGCAAATGGCAGGTCATGGGACTTCTCAGTCACCATAATTGAATGAACCAATTCCTCAAAATAAATCATATTCCCTCTCTCTTTTTCTGTCTCTCTCTCTCCTATTTGTTTTGTTTCTCTGGAGAATCCTGACTAATATACCAGGAATGTATCTGGTTTATTACTAATAATACATATCTTGTTTAATCAGGTATAGCAAACCCACCATTAAGGAAAAAGTGCTCTACTTCAAATGTGGAACCAAGGTTCAGAAAGGCCTCTTCGGAAACTGGTCTGTTATTTGTTCTATGATTTATATGATCGTAAACTTACAGGTAAAAAGGAAGACAATTTTCTAGTAGGCCAGGAAATCTATCAGATGTTGGGCACTCAGAGAAATTCACCAAAATGTCTAGATGCTACAGGAATATTGTGCAGATGCATTTCTTGAATGGAGTTTCTTACCTTTGTGTGGTAGGGTGAATAAATGTCACCCTCTCCCCAATTGTCCATGTTCTAATCCCTGGAACATAGAAGGTAGCAACAGAAGCTACACAGATGGGATCAATTAAGGATCTTAAAATGGGGAGATCATCCCGGATTATCTGAGTGGGCCTAATGTAATCACAGGGTCCTTATAAGAGGGACCCCGGAAGGGTCAGACAGAAGGTGATGGGATGACAGCAACAGAAGACAGAGAGAGACTGAAAAACTGAAAGATGCTACATTGCTGGCTTTGAGGATAGAGGAAAGGGTCCACAAGCCAAAGGATTACAGGAATCCCTGGACCTTGGGAAAGGCAAGGGAACTGATTTCCCTCTATAGCCTCTAGAAGGAATCAGCCTTACCAACATCTTGACTTTAGCCCAATGAGACTTGTGTTAGAGTTCTGACTGCCAAAGCAGTAGGAGAATTAATTTGTGTTGCTTTGAACAACTATGCTTGTGGTAATTCACTTAAAAAGCAATAGGAAACTAATATAACTTGGAATAAAAAGCCAATAAGAGAAAAAAAATTCTGAAGAAAGGATTCTGAAAATGCAATGAGAGATTCCTTTTGAAATTTTCTTACAGAAGTTAATTTTCTGTCCTTAGTAGCTGCTTGAAACAGCCGCTCTGAATTTGCTGTCCATACCCAGAGGCTTCCACGGTCAATGAACATCTTGTACTGCCCCCATGTAAATTAATCAGGTCTAAGAACGATGACACCAGACTTTTGGTAATATGAATAATCTTTGGAGATTATTTATGACACAATAGGGAACTGCTGAGAAAATTATCTAAAACTTGGAAATAAAACAAAAGAACAACGACTGTATTTCTTTTCAAAGTCACATGGGATCATTGCCTAACAGGTCCACCCAAGGATGATTTAATCCTCTAGAGGATTGTACCCTTGTTTGTTTTACTATTGTCTCTTGTAGGTCAAGACTATGAAATTACATGTGAACTTAGATATTTTTTGTCCAACAGAGACCTAACTGATGCAAATCTAGTACAGAAGATGACCTCAAAGGTTATGGTTTTATTGCTTGTAGAACAATAATCAATTTTGTCTCTAACTCAGCATATTCATTTCCATTAGCTTCTCCTATTGGACTATATAACCACTCTTTCTGTAATTCCTTTTTGAACTAGATTTACTATCCAGATGGTTCCATCATTAAGGAGTTAAGTGTATTTTTGGCACATGCTTATGTTATGTTTGCATGACAGTTATGTTGATAATGTTATAAAATTATATACTGACAAATGCAAAGTGGCGTAAATGTAATCACATTTGGTCCTTACAGCATCTAGATGAGGTAAGTAGGATGGTCCCCAGTTTATCGAGAGGAAAGAGATCCTAAAGTTAGTAAGATATACCCAGAGGGGTTCAGAACCAGGTCTACCTCATGTTCTTTTTCTTCACCAAACTGCATTTCCATCAATAAGATCATGTGAAAGAAAAGAAAATGTGTGGGCTTATTTCTCCATTTTACATCCTAACTCTAGACTGTATATGGGTCATAAGGAGAAAACATTCTCAAGCCCAAAATAAAAGGAGAAATAAATGAAAAAGTATCAATCATCACTAAAATCCTGACTTCTCACTCATTCAGTGGCACGTTTGAAGTGTGAGTTGCCCAAGTGGATCCCTCTTGGATATGCTGGGTTCCATTAGAAAGACAAAGAGCCTCTGCTCTGGCTTCCAGGATCCTATTTCTCAGTTTCTCTGGTTCATCTAGCATGGAGCAGCTTCTCCTGCAAGTCAATGTCACAAGGCTGCAATGGGCTGTCTGCAGGAGTAGAAACAAAATAAGCCTTCATCCTCTTTTGTGTAGTCCTCTTTGCAAGAGGTCTCAGGTCAAATGAAATTGACACATAACATTCTATTTTCCATCAGGGTTCAGAGTAAAAGGTATTTCTAGAAAATGAACTCTTGACCTTTGGCTAGTTTGGTTGAAACACCTCTAATTTTCTTGCTAGCAATGCCTTTCACAGACCTTCGTTGCCTGTCCCATTCTGTTTGTTGACCACTGGATTAAATGGGTCCCAGGACGGTTTTATCTTCTAGGATTTCTGTTTCGGATTACTTGTGTGTTTCTGTTCATAGAGTTACCACATTACCATAAGTGTGGGTGACTTTTGCTGACAATATTTAACTGTGAGACAGTAAAGCATGCTTTAAATTTCTTTATCTCTAGTCACACAACTCTCCCTACATTGAAACTTCTTGAATATGCCCTACATTCTCTTCCCTTCAGTACATTGTGAGTGCATTCATTTCTCACCAAGCTCAAAGTATCTCCTTTTCTAGTATTCTGAGATATCAATGATGCTTAGCTTTCATAAAGCACGTCACATGGCAGTCCATGATAGAATTACTTTGTGATTTAAAAAGCTGTATGGAAAACAGAAAGATTGAAATAAAACAGGATAATTTAATATAAACAGTAAATTAATGTGTTTCTATTGGCCTAACCAAAAAAAATCACATTGCATTTAAAAATTTAAAAATACTGCTAATAGGCAATTCATTGATTATCACACATTTTTTACAAACAAAGTTTAGTCATAAACCTGACATTGTAAACAAGACACTTTCTGCATAACAATAGTAATTTAAAAATGCTATTTAAATAGCATTTTAATTGCTATCAAGTTTTAAAGTCTGAGCATGATGTATTTGGAGAATGATTTTGGAATCAAATGACTTGGGCTTGAATCTTGGCTCTATCTTTGAGTAGCTGGGTGCCTCTTTGCAAGTTGCTTAACTTTGTCAAGCTTCATTTGCAAAAATTAATAGTCTACCTAGTCGTCGTGAAAATGAAAAGAGATAATGCTTCAACGCATCTAACACAGGACTGTCTGAGTGGAAGCTTAATAAAAATCCAGTTCCCTTATTATCTTGACCTACGTAAGATCCCCTCAACTCCCTTACAGATACAAGATTACTCATAGAGCAGTTTGCAATGAACCCTGCCCTATCTCAGGGACTTCTTTTATGCTGCTTGTCAGTGAAAAACCAACTGCCCTCCTATGTCGTCAATAATATAATGCAGTGGTTTTTATATTTTAAATGAGCACAAAATCATTGAAACACTGTTTTTAAATAAGTACTTTAGTTAGTTTTAAAAGAGAAGATCCTCACACTACACCATAAGAATCACTGAAAAGGGGCTCAAAGCTTGCCAGCTCCATAGATCCTTAGTCTGATACTCATGTTTGCTGGCAAGTCCCACCACACAACTTTGAGCCAGTTGTTAAGCTTGGGGTCTGATTACAGTTCTGAAGAAGTTTACTCTGATGATTAAGTAATCTATCTGTCTATCTATCTATCTATCCACTCAGCCATTTACAGGAAATTAAGAAGTAGATAGTAGCACTAAGAGAAGTCTTATAAAATTAGAAAAGTGAGCTGTGGCTGGTATGGTCAATGTAGTTTTTAGAAGATGAAGATTGAGTTAGTCATTGATGGTAAACAAGGTCTGACAAACTGCGTATTTGTTTATTTCAGTATAGTATTGGGACATTGAAATGCTCTCATCATATGGTTGGGCAGGTACTTATTGGATCCTGTAACCCTATAATCTAGAGGATTTTCAGGCATAATACAGATCGCTATGGGAGAACGGTTTTTAATATATTGTAGGCAAGGGAGAGCTACTGAGTCTTTTCAAAGACTGCCCCCAAAGATCCCAGTTGTTATAATTATTCTTGGGGTCACCATATCCTCGTAGGTCATTCTTTGGGGATTTAGGTAACAACCCCTAGCATGGCCTCAAACCAAGTTATTTTTCCCCCCATAGTTTCCTAAATGGAGCACTAGCCTGGTGATAGATTCCGTGACACAACCATAGCAATCCAAAGTTCATACATTAGTAAGGATGGGAAGGAGGCCTGTAAGTACCATGGCTGTACCCATAGCCCATGACCTCCTGCATCCTGTCAGTCCTGGAGGCATTTACACTGATCTCTGTGCATTTTCCAGTGCTGCCGCAAGGCAACAATGACAGTAGTTAAAACTTGCGTTGTGTTTCAGATTCTTCATTAGAGCACTTTCCTGGAACAAAATTTTTAATTGCCTGGAGATTAAAATCTCTCTCTTTTTTTTTTTTGAGACGGAGTTTTGCTCTTGTTGCCCAGCCTGGAGTGCAATGGTGCCATCTCGGCTCACCGCAAACTCCACCTCCTGGGTTCAAGTGATTCTCCTGTCTCAGCCTTCCAAGTAGCTGGGGTTACAGGCATGTGCCACCACGCCTGGCTAATTTTGTATATTTAGTAGAGACAGGGTTTCTCCATGTTGGTCAGGCTGGTCTTAAAACTCTCAACCTTATGTGATCCGCCTGCCTCGGCCTCCCAAAGTACTGGGATTACAGGTGTGAGCCACCGTGCCCGGCCCCCACCTTTCTGATATACTATTTATGGCTTTTCCCTACTGTGCTTTCCACCTCCATCTCCTGCTATGTTCTGCCCCAATAGCTACTACACATAAACTTTGTGTTCCAACTATGTAGATGCTTCCCCAGACTTTTTGTACATAAGTAATAATTCACGAATTTGTTCCCAGTACTCTCTCTCCCTAAAAATTATCTCCCCCAGTACATTATTAGAAACTCTTACTTGATAGAGTGCAAGCATCACAAAGGCAGGGATGGGTATCTATTGAGTACAATAATATATCCCAACAAATAAGGACAGTTTGAGGACCTAGTAAATCCTAAGTTCTTGTTGAATGAGCGATAGAATCTATCAATGTCAATTCAAATGTCAGCTCCACTCTGAAGCTGTTCTGAACCCTTTCGGATGGAATGCACAGTTTCTTTCTTTGGGGTGTACTAGTATTTTATTTATTAATATATCGTATTATAGCCCACATCATAGCAGTCTTGTATTACAGTTAGTTGTGTGCATTTTCCTCCAGATGATGATGGCTTCCTTAAAAGCAAGTGTAGTGTGCATTCACCATTTGCCTTCATGGCCCACTATTCCTTTTTTTTGATATGGAGTCTCGCTGTCTCTCCCAGGCTGGAGTGCAGTGGCACGATCTCTGCTCACTACAACTTCCACCTCCCAGGTTCAAGTGATTCTCCTGCCTCAGCCTCCTGAGTAGCTGGGATTACAGGCACCTGCCATCATGCTTGGCTAATTTTTGTACTTTTGTAGAGGTGGGGTTTCCCCATGTTGGCCAGGCTGATCTTGAACTCCTGACCTCAGGTGATCCACCTGCCTTGGCCTGGCAAAGAGCTGGGATTACAGGCGTGAGCCACTGTGCCTGGCCCTACTATTCCTTTTACAACTAACCGGAATAGATGATACTTAATATAGCTAATTAAGCTGAATTTCGAAGATCTTCCAAGATGATATAAGTAATACTGCTATAACTTCAGAAGATGCAAAAATGATATACTTTGATCAGAAATTATTTTGAAACATGAGCCCTTTTCTGTCAAACTTTCCAATGTCAGAGACTTTTGTGGTTTCGCCTGGCTCACAATACAACCTCATTTTGCCCAATCTCAGTCTCCCGTAACTTCAGATTTCCTGCAAGTAACAAGACTTCAGTGACTCTGGGAAAATCAGTTTACTCCACAGGGCTCCCAAGTCTTCTATAACCTGAAGGTTTTGAGCAGAGCAATCACTAATGTTACACCTGTTCTGTTCTTTCCTCTACTTGGCCTGGAAATTTGCCCCAGTTCCCAAGAAGGGCTGAACCCAGCACCCAACAGTCTTGGGAACCCATCCTGGACCTCTTTGAAAGCTGCACTTTCAAAAGGTAAATCAGAAAAATGGCCGAAAAAGTATGTCCAGATCTCTAGTGAATCGGTTAGACTGTAATGCTTAGAGCCTCTTCTAACATGGAACAAGGTCTCCTTTTTGGCCTCTCTGCTAGCTCTACTATTTTCAGATCCAGGAGACTGATTGAACCCATTTCTTGAGGGATACAGTACTCTTTTGCCCATCAAACAAATATGTTTAGATTTAAAAAACATAATAATGTATTTTTTCTTTTAGCCCTAGGGGTCCTTTATTGTTCTTTGACAGGCTTTTATGGTTTAAATCCCAAGTGCTCGTTTACTTACAGCTTCTTAACTAATCCTTTTGCAGCTGTGCCCATCTGAGCACAAAGACGGGAATAGGGCTTGCCTAAGTAATGTCGTGATATTTTAGCAGAATTGCTGAGCGAGCCCTTCAGTTTCGTGTTTCTATCATCACATTAAGCAATACTACTTCAACTCAAATACTTTTCAGCATTTATTTCCTCAGGCTGAGGATTCTGGGGCTTAAATTCACTCAGCCTCTCAAGAACTTTCAGTCAAGTGAGGAAAAGAGTCAAATAAATCCCGTGGCATTTCATGAAACCGCCTCAAAACTACAAAAGACTTAATTAGACTATGGTTATTTGACTTAATGATGTTTTAAAACAATATTCACAAATTGTGAGTGAGGAAAAAAAACTGCTTGATGCCATACTTCAAAGATGTCGCTTTCAAAATTGCTTTAAGCGTGAAGCAACATACATTCTGCCTATTGTAGAATAATTAAGTTGAAATGGTAAAAGTCAATTGTTTCAATAACATTACAGTTCAATTGAATTGTGTTAATTAGAATAGGCTGGGCTTGTTCTCAGTTAGATCCAGCTTAGTTTCATTCTCTCTCTTGGTGTGGAGCAAAATTTACTATCAGCCATCATTGTATAAAGCATTTTATAATAAGTAAAAACCAGTGATTAAAGATGGGCTTTGCAGATCTCTAATTAGCAAACTCCCTTGAAAGCATATTAATGAAAATACACTTCCAATTTAATTTTTAATAATGTTATTACCACGGCATCAAAAAGAAACATAAAACACCTTCCAGAGAAGGACACACACATCCCGGGAGCAATCGAAGGGTTGCTGCCTTTGGGTGCAGAGAATTCAGCAAGTGAATTTAGTTCTTTTACAGTGTTAAGCCTCATCCTTCAATAACGCTGCTGCAGAAAGTCAGTCTCTTTGTCTTGTCTCACATTTTTCACACCAATAATGTTGCCATTTAAGTTCTTGCCATGGATTGTACCTGTGTGCAAGTTTGAGCAATCAGTACTGAATATAAATGATTTTGGAAACAGTGTGTAGTGGGAGCTCAACAATCAAAAGGTTAAAGAGATGCTGTTAAAAGAGGCACGTTATGTACTGATGCTGTCACCTCTAACAGGACGTCCACCCAATCGCCATATATCCCCCAAGTACCCGGGCCCAGTGCCAAGACAGGAGTGTTGTCAGAAGCTGCTTGAATCTAAATATTAAAGCAGGCTGCTTATTTCCAGTTAATGGTCAATTCATTAGCATAGGGAATAGAGGCCATTTTACATCTGCCATCAACACTTTGTTTAGTATTTTAAAAACGTCACATTGACAGAGGCCTGGAGTGTGACATCAGATTCAAATATTTTCCTCTGAATGCTTAATGCATTTCAGGCCAAAGGGCATGCTGAAGGGCCTTCTGGGCTGGTATTGTATAGACCAGTGTTGAGGATTTGCAACGGCTTATTTGATTTAGAATACGTTTATTTAAAGTCTGTTTATTCTTTATTGCTCCATGCTCATTTGCATTTGCATGTCCTTTCCATTGTTCTGTGGCCTTTGACATGTGATACTACATATGCTCATTAACCTCTCAGTTCCAGTTTACCACACTGACCCTGAGTGAAAGGCTTGGGATGACCTAGTGTCCCTTAGTGTCACCTTGAACATCTCTAGTTGTCCATCATCTTTCATCTTTGATATTTCTTCCTCTAAGAAGCCTTACCTAAACCTCAGAGACAGGGTTAGCATTCTTCCTAGGGTTCCCATAGTTTCCTGTAATTATCCCTATTAACGTACGCATGACTGTATGAGATTGATTGCTTAGTTGTCTGCTTCTCCTGATTAACTTTTGATTCATTTAGGGCAGGGCGTTTGGGCTTCATAATGCAAATCCACACCACAATGCAATATCACCTTACTCCCGCAAGAATGGCCATTAAAAAAAAAAAAAAAAAAAAAAAAATAGATATTGGTGTGGATGCAGGGAAAAGGGAACACTTCTACACTGCTGGTGGGAATGTAAACTAGTACCACCACTATGGAAAACAGCGTGGAGATTCCTTTAAAGAACTAAAAGCAAAACTACCACTTGATCCAGCAATCTGACTACTGTGTATCTACCCAGAGGAAAATAAGTCATTATACAAAAAAGATACTTGCACATGCATATTTATAGCAGCACAAATTCACAATTGCAAAAATATGGAAGGAACTCAAATGTCCATCAATCAACGAGTGAATAAAAAAAGTGTGAGTTTTATATATATATTATGTATATATGTGTATATATATTTATGCACAATGGAATACTACTCAGCCATTAAAAGGAATGAATTAATGGCATTCACAGCAAACTGGATGAGACTGGAGACTATTATTCTAAAGCGAAGTAACTTAGGAATACAAAACCAAACATTGTATGTTCTCACTCATAAGTAGGAGCTAAACTATGGGTGTGCAAAGGCATAAGAATGATACAATGGGTTGGGCGCAGTGCCTCACGCCTGTAGTTCTAGCACTTTGGGAGGCCAAGGCGGGCAGATCACAAGGTCAGGAGATCAAGACCATCCTGGCCAACATGGTGAAACTCCGTCTCGCTAAAAATACAAAAATTAGCTGGGTGTGGTGGCATGCACCTGTAGTCCCAACTACTCAGGAGGCTGAGGCAGGAGAATTGCTTCTACCCGAGAGGCAGGGCCTGCAGTGAGCTGAGATTGTGCCACTGCACTCCAGCCTATCTGTCTCAAAAAAAAAAAAAAAAAAAAAATGACTCAACGGACTTTAGGTACCCAGGGGAAAAGGGTGGGAAGGGGGTGAGAGGTAAAATACTACAAATTTACAAATTGGGTTCAGTGTATACTGTTTGGGTGATGGGTGACCAAAATCTCACAAATCACCACTAAATAACTTACTTGTGTAACCAAATACCATCTGTTCCCCCAAAACCTATGGTAATAAAAACTTAAAAAATAAAATAAAATTAGGACCCTAAGAAAAGGAAAAATTCATATTCAATGATCATACTGTACCACTTGGTGAGTTTCTCAGTTAAACACACTGAACAGATTTCTTTAATGGAGGCATGATGGTAGAACAGAAGCAGCAACAGAAGCAGCATGGATTTTGGTTTCCCACAGCCCCAGATTCAAATCTACCTGCACCTTTACCAGGGACAAGTGGATCAAACCAACTGGGTCTATTTTGCCATTTGTCAAGTGGGAATATAAAAATCTACTGTGCAGGAACATTGTGAGGATGAGAACTAAATATTATTCATATCTAAGCATCAAAAGATGACCAAAGATAGCCATGGTTCTCTTTACTCCTGAGAGATTTCCATTAAGTGCAGTGATTAGATTCAGTCTCTATCCTTAGAGATGCTATGTCATCTGCAGAGCTCAGCTCCTTATAAAGATGTGAGTGTATAAAGCTAGTATAAAGCCTATGATGTTAAGAAGTTAATCGTCAAGTAACTTAGGATGTGTAACTGCATACACACTAGCTTAAATGTTGATAGGGACCCAGACAATCTTGAATTGGCCAGCAGGTAAAAGCAAGTATCAGCTCTGTAGTTTTCAAATGTTGAGTATTAACTGAGATGTAACAAGTATTTCTTGTCTGAGTGGACTTTTTCTTGCAGCAAATCACTAGGTGATTTCATGCGAGGTTTACAGCAGTTTTAATGGGATGAGGGCATCTCATGTGAAAAGTTACAAGGCAAGAATAAAATCAGAATTGGAAGCCAATCAAGCAATTTGTTGAAAGAAATGGCTGGTTTCCACCATGGCCTTTCTTTAAACTTTGTTGAAATAGAGGACATGCTCTACCCTTTGAGGGCAAAGCACTTCATTAGACTTGCTTCCAGAGAGATTGTCACCTATTTTCATTCTCTTTAGGATAAACTGGACTTTTCTGAAGTTAAATCTCACTTGTGTTCTTCTCTGAGGCTGAGGTACCAGCAATTTGCCTTGGACCAAAAAAAAAAAAAGCTGTGAGGTGATGTTTTGGGGAAAGACGCTGAGGTTTAGTTAAAACCAAGATGTGTTTTGCCTTCTTCTCTAGTCTAAGTTACATAAATGATATGAAAGTCATATATATATATAGTCATAATATATTATATATAGTAATATAATATATAGCCATAAAATATATATTATATAGTTTTATATATATATTATTCCCTAGAGCAATGTATGATATATATAGATGTATGATATATATCATATGTGTAATTAATTCTATATTCTATTTATGCTCTCTGTATATATTATTTATATAATTCTATATATATATAATTTTGAAAAAAATATATATCATATATTACTCTAGGAAAATAATTAAAAATCTGGGGTATTCTTTCTTGGCACTACATGACCATAGGTAGGCTTTGGAGGACACTGACTAAACCCAATTGTGAATTAATTTAGCCAACAATGTACCTTCCTAAATTTTAAAAAGAGGAAAGCCAGCTTTCAAATTAAGAGAAGACAAAATTCTAGTTTCTCAATTGTCAGAAACAGAAAGTAATAGCAATATATAAAAAATCACTTCCGAATCATAAATCTTTGCTCACATACCTGTTGAGAGAAACCAAGGATGACACATAGGAACTGGTAGGAATTTTCGGTTTCTTCCTAAGAACAATCAAATGTGGAACTTGACAGAAATCATGCTATGTAATTAGAAAATTGATATAAACATTCACTGGGCCTGAGGGGTGTGCATGTGTGTGGGGAAGACGATCTAAAACCTAAAACTCTTTGTTTCATTCTCAATTCAAAATGCAGATGAGCAAATTATGTATCTATATAGACCCAAGCTAAAGATCCAAATTTGCTAATTTCTTACTTTGTAGTAATAGCGAACTGTCTTGCTACAAATTCCTCATAGGGTGATCATCTAGTCCGGATTTGCCCAGTACTATCTAGATTTTAAAATGGAAAGTCCCATGTCCAGGAGAGAGACTCTTAGTCCCAGGTGAAAGCCAGGATCATTTATTACCCTACTTCTAGGACAAGTTTGGTTTTGATGGTCCTTTTTCCCAGACAGTAGCCTCAAAGTATCAGTCAGGGTGTCCTAATTTCAGAATCAGTAAAATATAGTGCCCCATAGTATAGCTACAACATCCACTTTACACTTGGTAGGTTCCCAGGATCATAGCACTACTGGAGAAGATCACATGGATTATCTAATTCCTTAAATTTGTAGGCAAATCAATTATTTATAAATAAAATCCAACGTGAGGTGTTCTAAGAATATTTTCTTTCTTTCTTTCTTTCTTTCTTTCTTTCTTTCTTTCTTTCTTTCTTTCTTTCTTTCTCTTTCTCTTTCTCTTTCTTCTTTTTTTTCTTTCTTTCTTTTTTTTTTTTAAGATGAAGTTTTGCTCTTGTTGCCCAGGCTGGAGTGCAATGGCATGATCTTGGCTCACTGCAACCTCTGCCTCCCGGGTTCAAGTGATTCTCAACCTCCCGAGTAGCTGAGATTACAGGTGCATGCCACCATACCTGGCTAATTTTTTTATTTTTAGTAGAAAAGGAGTTTCGTCATATTCGTCAGGCTGGTCTCAAACTCCTGACCTCAGGTGATCTGCCTGCCTCAGCCTCCCAAAGTGCTGGGATTACAGGCATGAGCCACCACGCCTGGCCTCCAAGAATATTTTCTTGCTCAAAGAATCCTATAGTAAACCTTTTTAAAAAGTAGTTGTTCTTGTATTTTGTTTCAAAAAGTTGAATTGCTATTCTGGTCTTGTTTAAGTTGACAGTACTCTACGTTGGAGGACATGCTTTAGAATAAAATTTATGTGGTTGAAATCAGTGTTGCTTCTCCTACCTATAGTAGTCACTATTGGTGTCCTGCCCAATTCTCCTCCACCAGCCTGTTACACTCATTCCCTAGCTATAGGCAGTGTTGGTTATCCTTGGTCTACAAGAGCCTGCTGGTTCTGAGATGCCTGGGAGATCGTGTCCCAAATTCCCAGAAGGGTGATGACCAACAGCCAAAGAATGAGTAATACTAGGGAATGCTAGCCTCCTAGAATCATGTATATTTGGATAAAAATTTATGTTCTAAAGATCTCCTGTGGGATATGGCTAATATTTGATTTCTCCTAGTTTCTTCCTCTGTCCTATCCAACTTTCCTTACTCCATTACTGGTTTCTCCTGAGCGCACTTCCTCAATAGGTCACTTGCACAAGATTCCCCATCTTAGGCTGTCCTTCTAGGGAAAGTGACCTCAACTATATCTTATGATACGTGAATCCATAGTTTACCGAAATTTTATTCCCATCTGGCAAATTTGCTCTTCATTTGTCTATTCATGGTAATAATTATAATATCTTCAAGACAATGTGGAAACTTACTGTAAGATCATAGAGAAGGAGGATGATGGAAGCTAACATATTGACTGCCTATCAGACTACACGTCATCTCAGTTAGTGTATCAATCTGTTCTCATGCTGCTAATAAAAACATACCTGAGATTGGGTAATTTATAAAGGGAAGAGGTTTAATGGGCTCACAGTTCCACATGGCCAGGGAAGCCTCACAATCGTGGCGGAAAACGAAGAAAGGACAAAGGGACCTCTTATATGGCAGCAGGCAAGAGCGAGAGCATGTGCAGGGGAATCCCTCTAGAAAACCATCAGATCTCGTGAGACTTATTCACTATCACAAGAACAGTATAGGAAAGACCTACCCTTATGATTCAATTACCTCCCACTGGGTCCTTCCCATAACACATGGGAATTATGGAAGCTATAACTCAAGATTTGGGTGGGGACACAGCCAAACCATATCAGTTAGTTACGACCCAAACCCTGCAAGGCAGGTTTTCGAAAAATCTCCTTAAAAAAAAAAAAATCAATAGGAAGCTGAATTTCAGGCCAAGATGACATGATAAGTTAATGAGAAACCCAAGCTTTACTTAGGTTGTCTCATTCCAAAGACTTTGCTATTTGTGTTTATTTTATCTTCCTTTACTTCTTCATGTTCATCTTTAATTGCTCAATGTATAATGCCAGCTTACAAATACCCTTATTTCATGAACGACCTCAATAACTCTCAAAATGAACATTGTTGAGCTTGAGTTTTTCATAAGCTGTGATTAATTTCAAAAGTTCATACCTGAAATAAATAAAATAGAATGAATAAAAAGCACTGGTATAAGGTAGTAGGTGTTTGACCCTATGTAAGAGTCAACATGTTATTCACTAAGTCTAAAGTGTGGATTCTCCAGCTAAACACATACAGAATAATTGTCTAATGCTGAAGTAATCTTTCATAGAGAGAATTTCATTTATTGTCTTTATTTTTGAAATGTTTTGTTGGCAAATCTTGTTGACAAAATGTGGATAATTGCCATCTTTGGCTGGATGTGTTTTTTGTGTATAATGATGCTATGATTTTATTTCTAAAAATAGTATTATGAAAAGAAAATGTGTAACACATTGAACAGAACAAACTTAGTAAAGGTTCAAAATTAGGTGAACAGTTTGTCATACTTAAAATCTTCATTATTCCTTTAAAATTAAATCCCTTGCAATTGTTGAAATTGTCCTCTAAACTATTTGGCAGTGACTACACTCATGACATGTATTGATTCAGAAAAATGTTTATTTCACCCTGTCTTATTCAGAAGAATTTTAAACACAAATGCTGTCATTCCTTTATTAGAACCTTTATGGGGTTATAAATCAAAGCTACACTACTTGAGTGAATCTAGATTTAGGTAATTAGATATTAGTACCAGCCTGTTTTCCATTGCAGAATATTTAAAAATGGTATAAGATACTTAGGAGGGAGGAAAAAGGCATTTTTTTAAAAGTCATTTTTAAAGGCATTGCCTTTACTCCTATTAATCATGCCACTTAAACTTTAAAGCTGTATTTAATATCAAATCAATAAAGGAAAGAAATGAGTAGAAAATCTTTAACATTTATAACCAAAGGTCAGTTCAAGTTATAGTGTCAAAACCTGAATTTCCAAAGCAAACCTTAGAATCTTCTGTTTAAGTAAAAGCCAACAATGAATGTTTTCATCTGTTTCTCTAAGTGATTCTTCTTAAGCTGCACATAGAGGAAGTCAGTATTCAAGTACTATTTTCAAGTTGTAATTAGCTTGAAGTTTAAATCATTAGGTTGTAATTTTAATAACGTGGATGACTAAAGCCCAGGCTGGGGGCTAAACTTGTGGTTCGGCCTATGGAGGACCAAGAAGGAATGGCAGGAGGTTAGTGGAGAGGGCTTGCCCTCCTTCTCTGCAAGACCCGTGCACTCTCCAGCTCACATCTCTGACTTTCCTGGTGTTCTGGAAATTAGGGAGAAAGAACAGTTTGATCCAGGCCTTTCTTCTTCCCTTCTCACTACTTTCTGTTCCTCAGGGGGAGCTCATAGCAGGTCTGTGTTGCTCTATTAGATCCTTACGAAGTCTAACATGTGGAGGGTGTGAGGCCATGCTTATTTTGCCTTAAGTTAATTGATGTGTCTATTAATATCTTCCATATTGTGGATCGTTATGAAGCTTTACTTGTGAATAATGCAACATAAAGCACATCATAATATATACCTCACATCATTGGTTATATTGAATTATACAAGGGATAGAGGACGGGCAACATAATTTAACTTTATCTTAATGCCTAAAATGCAATCTGTCTCAAACTTGCACAAGATCATCTAAGTTTCTGGGAAGTGAATGTGAGAAGTAATTCATTTTCAGAGGTTTTGTCAGGTGATTTGGTGCACACTTAATTGTGAGAATCTCTGGCCCACAGAATTGTTCTGGATCCTTAGTACAGCATAGAAGGCCCTTGATTATCTGGGCTCTGCTGATACCATTTAACCTCCTACCATACTTCCTTGAGCCACCAACCAGTTCTCAAGAGTGGAGTGTTCTTCCCCACCATGCTGCCTGCCACCCTCCAATTCATCCTCCAAAGCTGAGGCCAACCCTCAGGTCCTCTGAGAAGGTTTTAAAGTAACTTAAGTACTGAGGTGGAAGAACTCTATTGCCCTGACAACCACTCCCCCATACCAGCTATAATGTGGCCAAATGTATGCAAATATATAATGCACGTGTTTGCTTTCATGTCTCTCTTCATGTTGAACTCCGCTTCCTTGAAGTTAGGGACCATGTGTCCCTTGTCTTAGTAGTACAGTTCCTGCAGCACTTCCAGCACGTAGTGTATCTTGCTCAATATTGACTGCAAAGTGAATGTTTCCGAGTCATCCTAGTAAGTGGTATGCATGACTGCTTGTCCTTTAATTAAATGGTCCTACTCCTGAAGAGTGAATATGAGCAAAGTTATGGACTAAGTTGTTTCCCCCCAAATTCGTATGTTGAAGCCCTAACCCCCAGCACCTTAGAATGTGACTATATTTAGAGATAGGGCATTGATAGAGGTGATTAGGGTTAAATGAGGTGATAAAAGTAGGGCCTTAATCCAATATCTTAGTCCACTTGTATTGCTGTAACAGAATACCACAGACTAATTTATTTTAAAAAAGAATTTGTTTATCACAGGTTTGGAGGCTGGGAAGTCTAACATTAAGGTGCCAGCAGCATCTAGTTAGGGCCTTTTTGCTAAGTCATCTCATGGGGGAACCCGGAAGGGCAAGAGAGCATCAGAGAATGCATGCACATGAGAGACAGAGGACCAAACTCATTCTTTCATCAGGTATGGATAACAGCAGTAATCCATTCATGAGGGCAGAGTCCCATTCTTTAATCACCTGCTGTAGGTCCCACCACTTAATGCTGTGGCATTGGGGACTAAGTTTCCAACACAGGAACTGTGGGGGACACATTGAAATCATAACATCCAGTGTGAGTGGTGTCGTTATAAGAAGAAGCATTGCCAGAGATGAACACATGAAGAAAAGACCAGGGAAGGACACAGCAAGAAGGTGGCCATCTCAAGTCAGGGAGAAAGGTCTCAGAAAAAACCAAACTTGCTGACACCTTGATGCTGGGCTTCCAGGATCACTTCTCCTTTCCTTTGTGTTTCAAATAGAATTTTTATTAATAGGGCACTGTTTGACAATTCTGTCTAGTTTTTGCTAATTGATTCATGTACTCCAGTCATAATTTTATTGGTGGATGTCAATGTTTAGCATCATCGGTGTTTGTATGTGTTGATGCCTGGGAATTGTGAAGAACAATCAGTTAAACTAAATGAATCACCCAGCACATTTTCAATATGAACCTTTGGCAAGGAGTCTTCCTTTTTGCCCTGGATGCCTGAAGAATAGGTTCCATTAGCAATACAGTATTTGAAAACAAATGTTGCATGTTGAAATGGTGATCAAATCACATTTCAGGAGTTTTGCAGTTATAAGAGGGGCTATTCCAACACTTACTATACAAATTCAAAGGGCAAAAAATTTTAGTTATGTGATGAAAATATTTTAAGATAGGAAAATACGGTTTAAATAAACCCTCTGGGTTCTTGTAGGGGACTATTTGTTACCTCTCTAGCATAATGTATCAGGTCTTGTATTACGGCAACTATGCTAGCTATTATCTTAACTATTTGTATTGCAAACATTTATTATGTAGTTATTCATGTTAGTACTGTCTTTCCCAATCGGTTAACTTTTTGATGGTGGAAAGTATTTTGCTTACATTTGAATTCCCTTACTATCATTTGGTAGATATCCAAAATATTTGTGGAAGGCGTAATTGAATAAAGCAGCACTGCCAAAAGTTATACACATTTAAGTCATGAGAGAAAAGTAGAGGGAAGGTACCAAGACCTAGGAAATCAGGATCTGCTTTCTGCTGGCCATGACGCTGAGGAAAGGTGATAGGATTACAATGCAGAAGAAACAGATCCCTGTCCCCACACCATCACCCCATTGTCCCTTTTTCTCTCCATGGTAGAGTTTGGTTGGTACACATGGCCTTGAGCAGGTCACATGATTTCAGCTCTTTGGTGGTGGAATTGAAAGAGCAGTCAGACTCAATTCCTGTGCATTCCAAAATCAGTTCTTACACCTCAGTTCAACTCTTATGGGATTTTTCTTGGAATTTTGAAGGCATTCCAAGTTTAGGAATTCCCTATTGGCCTGTGAATGTGCAGGAGAGGAGTGACACCTTTAAACATGAATTAATAACTTATTAATTAAGGTAATCATTCATCTGGTTAACAAACTTTCCTTTTGTTAACACTTTAATATAGAATTTCTGAGAGTAAGATCAAGAGACCAAGGTACCCTTGGGGAATATAGTATGGGGAAAAAAGAACAAAGAAGGCATTTTATGAATTTCAAAAATTTGTTTATACTTAGTCCTGACTTTTGAATAGAAGACTTAGATGTAATTCATCATGGTGTTATTTCATTTGTTTTTAATTAAAGAAGGCTCACTCAGTATCTATTGTATAAACATAGCCCTGATGGAATAACTGTACAATTACTGTTTTACTCAGGTCCCCAGAGTACTATACAATGACAAATATCTGAAATTCACCCTTCATCTAAGAAATGTAATCCATGTCCAGTCATCCACAATTTTAAGTCAGTTCTCAGAGAAGCTATTTAAAAACAAATCTGAAGTATACATAATAATGGTGATGAAAATAAACATTAAGCAAAGGAAGAAATGATAAACATAACCTTTAGACCACCAACTTCCTAGGATGTCAGCTATTTCAGGAACTGAAATGATGCATTTATCATATGTTCATCTGTTCAACATATAATTATTTTAACTATTATGTGTGCTGTTTATAACCCATTATCTTGCAATAACAGCTTGCATGGATCACTGCATAATTTAAAAATATAATAGCTTTTCTTGCCAATATTTGATTTCCAACTCTACATCTGCTGACTTTAACTATGTCTATGCCATGTACTCTGGGTAAACTGGTTTTCATTTCCTAAGGATTTATCTTAGAATAGGCACCTGGGTTTTCTTTTACAAAAAGCTAGTTTTGTTTGGCTCTGGCTCGTGTGGTGGCTTGTTTTCTGAAATGGAATAAATTGGCTTCTGTATGTGCAAATCAACTAAACGGGCAGGATCACAAACCTGAGACATTCATGTAGGTGAAGTGGGTGGGAATGGGGCTCTTGTCTAATTAGCTGGATAATGTGGTCAATGAAACCCCAAAATCAGATTAGTCAGTCTCAAATTACTCAAATTACTTTGATCATATTAATCATGTAATTGTCTTTGTTGCCCAGATGCTTATCATTATAGGTAAACAATATGTTATTTATGGATGGTTCATCTATGAAGATAAATAATGGATTCCACGTGGGTTGAATTCATGTCTTGCTCTAGTTAGTCTGGTTGAGTGAGATATTTATATTTAAAAAGATATTTATTTATTTAGTCACAAGATTTATTGAGCCCCTACTATACACAGGACGAGAGCTAGGTACTGGGTTAACAAAATGAATTTAACAGCTCTTTTTTCCAAGAAATGCAATGCATACTGGAGAGGTTGACACATAGAAATGTATTTATAGTACAATGATAAAAATGCAATGGTGAAGATATACACAGCATAGTTTTGGATAAATGAGGAAAGGAGAAATGTGTGTGTGTGTGTGTGTGTGTGTGTGTGTGTGCCCACGCTCTATTTGCAAAAGCTTTCTGGAAAATGTGATCCCTGAGTGGAGCTGCTGGGTTTAGTCCAACATAGAAGAAGAGAGAATGGCAGAAAGGACATTCTTAGCAGAGGACAAAGATGGTAAAGCTGTACAAGTAGACACTGAGGAAAAGGCACAATGTCTCATCCTGTGATTTTGGAGAAAGAGAGTGGTCATGAAAAAAGTTTGCTAAATGGGTTGTTGGAAATTGAAGGTGTTCACACCTATTAAGTCCAATAAATTCAATTTTCTTCCTTTTTTTTTTTTTTTTTTTTTTTTGAGATGGAGTCTTGCTCTGTCATCCAGACTGGAGTGCAGTGGTGGATCTCAGCTCGCTGCAAACTCTGCCTCTCAGGTTCAAGCAATTCTTCTGCCTCAGCCTCCCGAGTAGCTGGGACTACAGGTGCCCACCACCATGCACAGCTAATTTTTTGTGTTTTTAGTAGAGATGGGGTTTCACCGTGTTAGCCAAGATGGTCTCGATCTCCTGACCTCGTGATCTGCCCCACCTCGGCCTCCCAAAATGCTGGGATTACAGGCGTGATCCACCGTGCCCAGCCAATTTTCTCACATACGTTGGCAGTAAGTTGAGAATGAAGGTAGTAAAGGTTGAATTGTGGCCCAGTGAAATGCTAAATTGCCGAGGGGAATGGAAGAGATGAGTAGACACAAGTGAAAGGATTGAGAGGTGGCCCTAGGAGCCTAATTACTGTTGGACACCATGGATTTGCCATGAGGTGGAACTGCAAGGATGGATGATTTTTTGAGATACATCCTTGTTGCCTGGGCATCGGGAAAGAGAAGACACACTATAGTATTGACACATCATTAGACTTTTCTTACATGGGTGTAGCAGAAAATGAGGTGAAAAGGAATTAAGGGTATTCCAGAAAGAGTAATAGTCTAGATGGTTTTGAAAAGAAAGAGAAGCCAATAGGAGGTAGGTAGATAAAGAAAATGGAGGGAACGTAAAGCCAGGGATCTCCATGAAGCAACAGAAACATATAGTGTGGAGAAATTTGATACTGTATAGTTGTGGTAGGCAGAATTCTGAGATGAACCTGTGTGACCTATGCCCTTTGTAATTCCCTCCCCTTGAGTGTGAGTGGGACCTTAGGATGTGGTGGGTGTCATTCTATTGATTATGGCAAAGGGAAAGGAATGTTTTGCAGATGCAATTAGGTATCTGTAATCAATTGACTTTGACTTAATAAAAAGTAAGATTATCCTGTGGGGGAGGGCTGACCTAATCAAATGAGTTCTTTAATAAGAAGGGATTTAGAAAACAGAGATTTGCTCTCTTCTGGTCTTAAGCAAACAAGCTGCCAATAATGTCTGCAAAAAGCGAATTCTTCCAACAACTACGTGAGCTTGGAAGAGGACCTTGAACCTAGAATAAGACTGCAGCAGCCACAGCCAACACCCTTCTCAGCTTTGTGAGGCCTGAGCAGAGAATACAGCAAGAGCTTGTCCATACTTCTCATCTACAGAAACGGGGATAATAAATGGTTGTTGTTTTAACCTCCCTAGTTTGTGTGTGTGTGTGTGTGTGTGTATGTGTGTATTTTTTTTTTACTTTTTTGAGACAGGCTCGCTCGTTCTCTCTCTGTCACCTAGGCTGGAGTGCAGTGGTGAGATCGTGGCTCTTTGCAACCTCTGTCTCCTGGGTTCAAGTGATCCTCCCACCCTCTTGAGTAGCTAGTACCACAGGCATGCACTACTATGCCCGGCTAATTTTTTTTTTTTTTTTTTTGGATTTTTTTGTAGAGAGGGGGTTTCACCATGTTGCTCAGGCTGGTCTAGAACTCCTGAACTCAAGCGATCTGACCACCTCAGTCTCCCAAAGTGCTGGGATTACAGGGCTGAGCTACTGCACCTAGCGAGTTCGTGGTAAGTTTTTATGCAGCAATAGGAAACTTATGCTGGTAGAGCTGAAAATGTATATGAGCAGCAGTCCTGCTTCTAGATGTGTGTCTCAAGCTGGTTTGTTGTTACAGATTGAATAACCGTATACCCCCACATTTATATGTTGAAGTCATAACCCCCAATGTGATGGTACTAGCAGGTGAGATCTTTAGATGAAAATTAGGTTTAGATGAGGTCATGAGGTAGAGTCCCCATCTTGGGATGAGTGTCCTTGTAAGAAGAGGAAGACAGCAGTGCTGCTTCTTTTTATCATGTGTGGATACAATGAGAAGATAACCATCTACAAGCCA
This sequence comes from Chlorocebus sabaeus, assembly GCF_047675955.1. Classification (NCBI taxonomy): domain Eukaryota; kingdom Metazoa; phylum Chordata; class Mammalia; order Primates; family Cercopithecidae; genus Chlorocebus; species Chlorocebus sabaeus. The sequence goes on along the minus strand of NC_132905.1, from coordinate 72,669,154 downwards.
AGAAAAGGGCCCTTACCGGAACTTGACCGTGATGGCACTTTGATCATGGACTTTTTAGCCTCCGGAACTATAAGAAATAAAAGCCTGTTGTTTAAGCCACCTAGTCTATAGGATTTTGTTACAGCAGCCCAAGCTAAGACAGCAGTTCATTATGGTAGCCACAGGAGGCTGTCGAACACTTGAAATGTGGCTAGTCAGAATTGAGATGTACTGTAAGTGTAAAAGACACACTGGATTAAAAAGACTCATGAAAAAATGTACAATTGCTCATTAATAATTCATATATTGATGACATTATGAAATGCTAATATTTTGGATATACTGGGTTAAATAAAGTATGTTATTAAAATTCCTTTCCACTTGTCCTTTACTTTTAATGTGGCTACTAAAAACTCTAATATATATGCGACTCACAATACATTTTTATTGGACAATGCAGCAGTGCTTCTCTAGAGCAAATCTTGGATTTGTGCATGAGAGCCTATTACTTAAATGTTCAACACAGCATTGTGTGACTGTGTGGATAAAAGAAAGAGGCAGCCAAAATATCCATGCAGAGGGGATTGGACAAGTACGCTGATGTGTATTCAATGCGCAAGTTATTCCCTCTACTTGGATCTTTCATCCTCTTAATATTTGTATGCTTTCTCCCTATTTTCTTTCAGAGACTTATTCAAGTCCCATGTTATCTGTGAGAAGTTTTATAATATAGCAATGCCCATTTCTCTCTTAAGGGCATTATATGGTATGCCCTTCCCTCCTCTGAGCTTTTTTTTTCAATGATCCTTGTCTGATTTCCCTGACTAGAGTATAAGTTTCTTGAGAGTGAGGACTTTTCTTTGCTCATGATTGCATTCTTGGTGTCTAAACGAGTGTCTGCCACATACTAGGTATTCAGTAAATACTTTTGGAATGGATTAATTATAGAATACTAGATTTTGGTGAAAAATGAATGAACTGGATAAATAAGAAATATGTACCAACTTAGATGTAATTCAAAACTTGAGATAATTGGAAAAGCAAATTGTCAAAGAAATAGATACAGACAAAAATACACATACACACACAGTCTCACAAAACACATATATCTTCACCTCCTTCCATAAACATGTATATGTGTAAAATGATATTCATCTAAGTAAATTAAACATGTGTGCAACTGTGCACACATACATGCACACATATATCACAGACTGTTACAGAAAGCAAATTCTTTAATCAATGTGTGGTAGAACCAGGACATTAGTAGTTGAATGGGAAAACAAGGATAATTGACATGAGTCCCTGATGCTATCTTATAAATATCAATGTTATTTAGAATCATGTAAACTAAGAAGAGTTTGGCAGAATCCTTCATTCGAGGCCAACACTCCCTTACAACATTTCTTGTTGGAGATTGTTCACCTAGCCACTGATTGAATATTTCAGGAATAGGTGTCTTAGTGCTTTAGTTATTGCTATGGTTCAAAGGCTTTTGTCTCCTTGAAAATTCATGTAGAAACTTAATCTCCAATGCCACAGTATTAAGAGGTGGGGCCTTTAGGAAAGGATTAAATCATGAAGCTAGAGCCCTAATGAATGGGGGTTAGGAACCTTACAAAGGGCTGGAGGGAATTAACTAGGTCCTTTTTGCCATTTTGCTTTTCCACCACGTGGAAACACAGCGAGAAAGCCCTTGCCAGGCACTGGATGCTCGTACCTTTATCTGGGACTTCTCAGTCTCCAGAACTGTAAGAAATAAATTTCTGGCCGGGCACAGTGGCTTACGCCTGTAATCCCAACACTTTGGGAGGTTGAGGCAGGCAGATCATGAAATCAAGAGATCGAGATCATCCTGGCCAGCATGGTGAAACCTTGTCTCTATGAAAAATGCAAAAAGTAGCCAGGCGTGGTGGCACACAACTGTAGTCCCAGCTACTCAGAGGCTGAGGCAGGAGAATCGCTTGAACCTGGGAGGCAGAAGTTGCAGTGAACCGAGATCGCACCACTGCACTCTCGGCTGGCAATAGAGCGAGACTCCGTCTCAAAAATAAATAAATACAATTTATTTATTTATTTATTTATTTATTTATTTATTTATTTATGTTCTTTATAAATTATCCAGTCTCAGGTGCTGTGCTATTATAATACAAACAAAGATGTTTATATATAAGACAAATACATATGATTGGTAAAAAATGTAAAAATGTAAACTGTGAACCTTTAGAAACTAATCTATTTTATCTATCCAGAGTTGTACAGGGAATTGAGGGAAGGACCTGAAAACCCACTCTTTCTTAGGTCCAAATATCCTAAATGTGAGGGGCTACTGGGATAGATGGCTTTCTTTCACACAGTGAAGACTAGCTAGGGATGCTGAAGAATGAGGAGTCAGAATGCAGGCAACTTTCAAGAGGTGCAGAATGAGACATATAAATGGAAGTTTTTCTAAAGAGTAGAAATGTGACTGAGGTTGCTGCCAGATCCAAAGTCATCTAACTAAACTAAGAAACAGCTTGTCCTGGCAATGAAGATCAAATGGCATGCAATAATGGGAAGTGTTACCCAGCGAAGACACAGTGGGATAAAAATATGTCAGAGCTTATGTTTCTCCAGGGACTTTTTTTTATTTTCAATACTGTAAATTTTTACCCAGATCCCATACAAAACCAGCCAACCAACCAACCAAACAAACAAACGAAAACCCCACTCCATAGTGACCTACTAAGTAAAAATAAAAACAAATATGAAGCACATATAGGTACCTAAATGAATAATTTTATCTTTTACTCTTTGATTTTTAAAAGCTGAATTCAAATATTAGGTTTATATAGTCAAATGTATAATCTCCATTTCATCAAAATAGAACCAGTAAATTACATTTTTTGTAGCAAAGCAGTGGCAGAAAACTGCCCGTATTTCATATATCTCTCAGTGACATCCCATAAGCATTGACATTTAGAAATAATTTTTCAGTCTTATGCAGTAAATTTATTTTGGAGCAGATCAATTAGGAACTATTTATATAGTTTAAAATTGAGTATTAGTTTAGCAAAATTTATTAAGAATTTGCTAGAATTTAACTTTCTGGCTTCAGTTCAATAAGCGTCTTTTAAATGCCTGCCATGTACAGGCACAGTGCTCTGAGGACACAAAGATAAATTGACTTTCTGTCCCACGGAAAGATCTTACAGTGCCCAAGTGAAGCATGTTAAGTGCTAACATAAAGATATGCCAGAGCTACGGAGTTGAAAGGAGGATGCACCCTCCAGCAGAGGTTCAGGAAAGGCTTGCTAGAGACAAGAAATTCTGAATAAGAGTTGGTCTAAGTGAAAAATGGGAGGTAGGGCTTTGCAGGCAGGCTGAAAGTTATATGACAAAAAGGGTGTTATTAGGCAGGTTTAGTCAGGAAAACAAAAAGCCACTGTCTCCACTCTATATGGAACTGGATGTGGACACAGGAAGCTATGAGCAGGTTTGTGTTCGTAAAGGGTAGAATACCTGCTGTGCATTTATGTATGTCGCTTTGTTTATATGTGGGCAATAGTTACAAAAGGGCTTAGATTAAAGATACAGAGCCTAGTTAGAGGCTATTTCAATAGTCCAGGTGAAAAATGATGAGGGCAGTGGGCAAAGAGGTTGAGAAAAAATATCTCAGTCAGTTGACAGGACTTAGTTAATCAGATGAGTGTACTAAGGGGATGAGGTCTTAGGTAGAGCTACCTGTAGAGCTATGATTTGAGTGGCAGGCTCCATATTACTGTAATGTTTCCACTCAGGTACTAGTAAAATGGATATCAGGATGCCAGAGTGGGAGACAGACACCCCTCAGTGTTCCCAATACATAAGTATAAAGGAAGTGTTCTCCAGAGATGGTTCTAGATCTTGTGGGTCCAACTACGAAATCAAGCATATATAAAAGAGGTCACGAGAGTGGTACAGGTGATTGCTAAAGAGATTTCTCTGGGGACAGCTATTGTCTCTCTGTGTGTCCACACTGCCCAGTCTTGTCTTTGGGATGCCACTTTCTAACACCACTCCTGGTTAATAGAGCTTCCGGGGGTCACCCAAGAGAAGTCTGAAATAGGTTCACTGCAGCTGAAGATGCAGAAGACCAATGGCTGATATAAACGTGAGAAAGGCAAAGTGGACTACAGACTGTGATGTGACTCCCAGGTGACAAAAGAGTGCTGACCAGAGTTGACCAATTGCTTTTCTGGCTGACAGGGAGAAGTTGCTTGCACTGGGATTAGAGACAACCCCAGAATTTCCAAGAAAGGAATAAAGGAGTGTTTCCTGTGTGCCAGATTTAAATCCAGCAGACTTTGTGGGAATGTCCTGGGTTTAGATAGTCAATAGGACTGTCCAAAGGGGTCAGGAGGCTTCAGCAGAGAGAGCATGAGGTGTACCCCTGGGTGTCAAGAGGCTGAGGAAACAGTGCAAGCTTCCACTGAAATAGGAATCCATCACCCAGTGAGCCAAAGAAACTTCAGAAGAGATGGTCAAATAGGAACTCATAGAGTCAAAAGGAAATGCTTCAAGAAAAAGAATTAGCTTCAGAAATCTCCCAGGCCTACCAGGGAGACCATCTTAAACTGTCTGCTAAGCTCAGAAAGCACAGAGCAGCCCAGTCCAGCAAGATCTGTCCTATTTATTTTTGAGCCTAGTAGAAGGCACAACAGCCAAGGGAGTTGGGAGGAAGTAAGCAGGGAAAGGAGAAAGTATTCATGCCCCCTCCGTCATGCCACCAGTCTTCCAGAAGGATCAAGCTCAGAGAGGGGAGGTATTTGATGTTAAATCAACTTGGATTTTTGATTAATATCTTAGACTAGATATTCTAATCATGAAGTTGAGGCTGTGCTTCACCATAAGGAAGCTCTAGGACTGTCATTACCTTAAGTCAACAAAAAAAGTCATGAGATTTGCCCAGATTATTCTACTGAATAATTTTAAGTAGGAGAGAAGATTAAAAATAGAATTGACTTTGCTGTTTCACTAGTTGTGTTTGTTTGATATACCAGTTGCATTGTCATTACCTGACAGTGGAGCTGTTTTAACAATAATAGATTTAACAGTCAAAAAATAATATATCCTGATGGAGAATTTGTTGATATGGAGGTGGCAGCAGAACCACCAAGTGGAAATTTCCAGCAGGGAGGTGACTGGATGAATTTAAATTTAAGAGAAAAGTTAGGGTTATACTCAAAGAAACACTTGCATATTTCTCTTGAACAAATCCCTTTCCCTTTCAGCTCTTTATGAATGGTGATCACTTCTAAACCAAGATGTCTGCAATTCCTTCCTCATTAATCTTTTTTGGTTTACCTGTTTCAATCATACCTATATATAGCTACCAAGATAAACTATCTGAAACTTCATTTTGTCTCTGCCTCAAAAACAGTGGCTTTCTATCAATTATCAATCAAATTTGAACTTTAGCAGACAACTTCCAATTGTCTTTCCACATTTACTTAAACATATTTTTCACTGCTTCCACATAGGATCACTCCATCTGGGCCCAACAGGATTCCTTATGCTTCATTTACACATTTGCCATTCACTATACAGCAATGCCTTTTCAACCAAATTCTACTCTAAAACTCAATTCAGGCACTTAAATATGGGTTTTAGGGAAGCCAGGGTGTCTTTAAGGCCCCTGAGATTATAGACAAATGTGTTTGCATTTTAGGGGACAATGGATCTACGTTTAAGTCAGTTTTACTAGAAGCATGTGACCCAGAAAATAATTAAGAACAGCTGACGTAACCTAAGATCTCTGATTCCCGGTTCTGTACTCTGTTCACTGCTCTTCCCAGCACCCCTGATTAGAAACCTTCTTTCCAGATGCTTCCGTGCTTGCTGCTACCACAGCTGCTCCACTGATTGCCCTATATCCAGCTGGAACCTAATCTGGACACAGCATAATTCTTGGCTTCCTCAGCTCCTACATTCAGCTACCATTTCCCAGACTGACCTGAGAAGCAACTTGCTACGGTATCCTGGTAGCTCCTGCTGTAGTTCAAATGCTTGTTTACCCCCAAAATTCATGTGCTGAACTTCTAACCCTCAAGACAATGGTAATAGGAGGTGGGGCCTTTGAGAGGTGAATGGATGGCATTAGTGCCCTTATAAAAGAGGCCCTTGAGAGATTCCTTGCCCCTTTCACCATGTGAGGACAAAGTGAAAGACAGCTGTCTATGAACTAGGAAGCCAGCCTTCACCAGACAACGGATTCTGCTAGCACCTTGATAGTGAACTTCCCAGTCTGCAGAACTATGACTAGTAAGTTTCTGCTGTTATTTGACACCTGGTTTATGGTATTTTGTCACAGCAGCTCAAATGAACTAAGACACTCAGCCTGGTTAATTTTTGCCTAATGTCTTTTCACCTTTCTTGAACAATCATGTGTGTGGGCTATGATTGAAAGTCCTCATTCCCTGGCTTCATTGAAGTTGGCCTACTGCATGCTGCATGCTGCATGCCTGTCTCCATGGAACTTCCAGTTTTCCACCACTAGATACTGTCTTCCATTTTGCAAACAACTGCTGCTTTATCCTGGATTCCAATAATAATAATGATGACACGGATAACAGTAATAGCAAACACGCAGTGCTTATATGTTTGGCAATATACTTAATATTTCCTAGGCGTTGCCTCATTTCTCCTGACCACTACCTTGTATGGTAGACACGTTTTTTTAATAAAGGAAAGAGGTTTAGTTGACTCACAGTTCTGCATGGCTGGGGAGGCCTCAGGAAACTTAGAATCATGGCGGAAGGGGAAGTAGGTATGTCTTACAGGCCAGCAGGAGAGAGAGGAGAAAGCAAAACCATCAGATCTCTTGAGAACTCAGCCACTTTCACAAGAACAGCATGGGGGAAACCGCCCCCATGATCCAATCACTGCCCTCCTTCAACACTTGGGGATTTATGGGTCCACCACTCCACACGTGAGGATTACAATTCGAGATGAGATTTGAGTGGGGACACAAAGCCAAACCATATCAGTTGTACAAAGAGGTGGAAAAATAACAATTACCTCTAAAGTGCAATACAGAAACAAAAGGCTACTTTGTGATATTAGAATATTAAAAACACATAAATATGTCAAAGGTTTATGTAACTCATTTATGAGAAAACAAGCAGGTAAAACTAGTTTAAAGGAGGATACAGTGAACTTAATTATACATGTACATTTTTTTCTGTAAATTCATTTCAAGAAAAGGTGTTAATCTAACTGCAATCTTATTCCAATATACTTCCTTTTCTTGAAAATGGAAAAATGTTTTTGATTTTTTAACAGAACCTTTCATTTGATGGTAGCTATCCTTCATTAAGCAACCACTACATGACAAATATTTTGCTAGGCTGTACGTGTAAAATATGTAATCCCTACAAACATATGATGTGGGCATTTTATTCCCCATGTTATAGGAGGAAGGAGTGAGAAACAAGCTAAATGACTTGACTAAGTTCACACTGATGGCAAAGTGTGATGAAATCTCAGAATCTGTGTTCCCAGCACCATAGTTAAATAGATTGGTCTTTCCTTAAAACCCTGCCTCCCTCTCCTATCAAAACCTACAGCCCTGGTGGACAGATCTAGTCCAGCCCCTGACTCTGTCTTATTGAATTGTTTCTGGATATGATTTTTATGAACAGAGTGTATCCTAAAGCACTGCACGTGCTTATAGATTGTTAAGTGTGTGTTCTTCGGTTCCTTTGCTCGTTCATTCATTCATTCATTCATCAATCATTCACTTGTTTGGCATGTATTTATTGGGTGCTTATTCTATGCCCAGCATTGTGCAAGAGCTAGGGAATTGAGACTGAAAACACATAGCTTGGAGACAGACATGGAAACAAACACGATAGCATACCCACAGTTGTAATGAAGGTACAGAGCCTACATCTGTGAGTCAGGGCCCTGCAGATATGAGATAGTGCTTGAGTCGAGACATAAAGCATGACCTAGAAGAGCATGGCATTGCAATCAGAGGCAAAATAATTTGGTAGGAGCATATGGCATATTCAAGGGAGCCACAGTAGGTTCAGCAGATGCTGCAGATGGGGCAGGAGATGAGAGAGCTGGCAGAGGGATCAGGAACGAGATCATCAGACACCCTGTATATCCTGCTGAAGAGTGTATGTTTTATCCTGAGGTATAAGAAAAAGCTTTAATGAAACATGTCAATCCTTCCCATGTAGAATTTACATAACTAGGTGGCAGAAACCACGTCTTCTACTTTTTAAGGATATTATCCCTTAAGATGCCAAGTAATATTACTTATGTAGTGGAGTTTCAGTAATGCTTGTTGAGTGGGGATGTATAATCTCCTAGTATGCATTTGTTTAGCAGGTGCTCAGAGAGCTAACACAATAACATACTCTATCATGTTTCAAATGTTCTTTAACTTTCTCCTTTATCTAGTCAGTCTCAAACACTGAAAGGTAGTGAGCTGGAAAGATGTGTCTGAAAAGCTTACTGATTCCCAACAGTGTGTGGAGTTATCAGAAATTACCGCACGTGCAACAACCTCTGCTCAGGAAGTTTACCTCCTGTGATGAATTTGATCTTCACCCCATAAATTCAATCTGCTGACTTGCTTCTTTTCTTTCTTTCTTTTTTTTTTTTTTTTTTTTTCCTGGCTCTAGTTTTGGAACTTCTTTACAAAGTGAGAATTACTTAAAAAAAAAAAAAAAAAGAAAGAAAGAAGCAGGGGAAATTTGGGGACCAAGTTCCTTATTTCATGTTTCCTAATGAAACCTGATACTTGTAAAATTTTGTTTAGTTATGCACTCATCTGAAGAAACACGTGCATTTTCTTTTTTGCGTGTTTTAGTTTAGGTTGTCTCAGAATTCCCTCAGTGCCAGTCCTCCAGCAGGCTGAGGCATTGCTTCAAGTTACTCCCATTCCATCTTCTCTGCAGGTACCTACACCCTGCCAAAGGTAGCATATGACATCCTGATTCAGGAGACAAAAGAGGATGAGTACAATGTTGATAATGGTTTCTGATTCATTCCCCCCTCCCTTCCTGTTACCCCTAACTGTGGAGATTAAAAATGAGGGATTTGCTTCTTTGGAGTGAATGAATATAAAAATACCTTCTTATTTTCAGTGTGGTCCCTCATCTTGGAGCTCATTATTTCTTTAAACATGCCTAAATGTGGCTTGGTAATTTCACCTTCTTATGCAACTTAAGTACAAGTGATAAGGTGCCTTGGGGGCTCTTGAGTGTTTGATCCCAAGCTTTCATGTCACTTCTGCCTCTCCTTGAACTTCTAGGAGATAAAAGAAAACCAGCTGTTTTCTTGTTAAAGATCAAGGTAATCAGGATGGCGATTCAGGACACAACCATGATCGCTGCAGGGAAAAGGAGGTCATGTGATGTTTTTCTACAAGGCATAGTGTGGCAGAGTTATGTAGCTGTCAGAAAAGGTATTTTGTTTCATGCCTATTTGTGATTTCTTTGTTGTTGTTGCCAGTTTGAAAATCCTGGAATCATCTTCAGTAAACTGAATGAGGCTGTTCTTAGTGGTGCTTTCCAATGGCAAGAGAATAGTTAGTATTTCAGATGCTTACGAGGTTTCTGAACTATTCTTCACAAACATTTGCCTTACTCTTTTTCCTTACAGTCATGCTGTGAGGTAGATGATACTGTTCCCATGTTACAGATAAGAAAACTGAGAGACAAGAAGCGTAAGTAACTTGCTGATATGGTTTGGCTGTGTCTCCACCCAAATCTCATCTCAAATTGTAGCTCCCACAGTTCCCATGTGTTTTGGGAGGGACCCAGTGGGAGGTAATTGAATCATGGGGGCGAGTCTTCCCATGCTGTTCTCATGACAGTTAATAAGTCTCGTGAAATCTGATGGCTTTATAAATGGGATTTTCCCTGCACAAGTTTTCTCTTGCCTGCCACCACACAGATATGCCTTTCACTTTCCGCCATGATTGTGAGGCCTCCTCAGCCACGTGGAACTGTGAGTCCATTAAACCTCTTTTTCTTTATAAATTACCCAGTCTCAGGTATGTCTTTATCAGCAGCATGAAAACGGACCAATAGACTTGCCAAGTTTATATTGCTCATCAGTGTTAGTGGAACTAAGATTTAAACCCAAGCAGTCACTGCCAGGACTAGGGTAAGGTAAGAGAGGTGCTCAGGGTACAAAATGTAAGGGATAATTCCCTCTTAATCTTGTGTAAGTATAGAATTCTCACCCAAGAATGAATGTTTCCTTATATTGCACCCTCATCCTGGGCTTGCAAACAACCTAGATTTGGAGCCTAGGTACTTAATCCTTATACATCCCACCTGCTTGGTCCTCACCCTCATGGATCAGTCAGCCTTTCGTTGCGTTGAACAGCCTGAGAGAGGGTGTGTAGGCGTGGAAGAGACCAGCAGAGACAGGAGTCCAAAGCAAGTGTCTTTCCTTGCTTTTAGCTGAGCATTTTCATGTGCCCTCCCTCTTCCTTCCACTATGTTTCCATCCTTCTCCAGTACAGAAAGGAAAAAAAAAAAACTCTTCACTTGAGAAGTACATGTCTGTATCCCATAGAGAAATATTAGAATAGCATATTGGAGCATTGCGCATACTCAGGCCTAGCTACTCCAAAGAGCCTTATTTCTTTTTTCTTTTCTTTCCTTTTCTTTTTTTTTTTTTTTTTTTTTTTTGAGACGAGTCTTGCTCTGTCCCCCAGGCTGGAGTGCAGTGGTGAGATCTCAGCTCACTGCAACCTCCACCTCCCGGGTTCACGACATTCTCCTGCCTCAGCCTCCCGAGTAGCTGGGACCACAGGTGCCCGCCACCACGCTTGGCTAATTTTGTGTGTGTGTGTTTTCAGTAGAGATGGGGTTTCACCGTGTCAGCCAGGATGGTCTCGATCTCCTGACCTCGTGATCTGCCCACTTCAACCTCCCAAAGTGCTGGTATTACAGGCATGAGCCACCCCAGTCAAAGAGCCTTATTTCTTATCACCAAGTCCAGACACACCCTGAGGTGTGTGGTGGAGTGGCCAATCATGCAGGATACATATCAATAAAGAGTCCCAGGGCTTAGAAAAGGGCCTTGTGAAGAGGAGTCAAACTGACTCAGAGAAAAGAAAAGGTGGAGGACAGTCCAGGATCCCAGGACGTCAGTGAAGATATCTATCCCTGCAAATATCCTGTACTCTCGAAAATCTTTTAATGTGCTGGGTAGGTTTTGAATGAGAATAAACTTTTCCAGTTAGCTGACAAATGACAAAACAGTCACTATATAATTAAGATAAAGAGGTCCTTCCACTGAGTCCTGTATAACCTGAGCTTTAGGAGGCCACTGGGATTGTGGACTGATAATACTGGAACTCTCTCTGGTACCCTTCAGTAGTGGATCAACCCTCCCCTTGACTCGGTGGACCATGGAAGAAACACCCATATGCTCTTATGGACATATGTGGAGAGCCAGCAGGAGCTACGGCCATGACTGGCATGAAGGAGAGGAAGTGATGGGTGTCTTGCAGTGTCACTGAACTTGGCAGCATCACTATGGGAAATTCCTGATAGTCCTTCTGGACAAACTTTTGACACTGAAATCTGGGCAGACTGGTTGATGATGGCTTCTTCTCTCTTATGGGCATCATGCCAACAGAACCATGTGGGGAGGACCATACCAAATCGGCAAGCCCAACAGTGCTCAGCTGAAGGGCACCTGGGCTGTGAGGGAGCATCACTTGCCTCTTTGATGAGGTTCATAAATCTGGGTCCAAGGCGCCATGGCTTATGTCGATGGCACTGTAGGGAGCTGACGGTCAGCTGGGATGCCCGGTGCGAGGCAATGGCCACCATGTACACAGCGTCGTACATCAGAGCCGCTTCAGTCTGTGGAGGAAAACACACACCACATCTTCAATTCCACCTTTGCTTACCTTCCTTTACCTGCGTAATCACTCTGTCTGCTTCCATAGCTCTTATCTATCTGATCTCAAAGGCCATTTATTGTTCAGCTAGGTAGTTTTCACTCTCCAACAGCTATTTTTCTCAAAAAATAATACCTCACACTTCGGAGTAAATTGAAGTCATAACTCTGCTTTGTTTCAAGTTCTTAAAAAAAAAATAAAGCACCCCAGATCAGCCACAAAAGACTTGATTCAAGGAACAAATATTTTGCAAAGTGTCTTCTATGTTAAGCCGGTGTTAAGATCAACTACTTGAGCTAGAAGCTACTAAAGCTCAAAGTTGCAATATCAGATTTGTTTCTCAGTATTTGTCTATAACTATTTATCTATCTACTTACTGGTTTATATTTGGTAGAAAGAAACTGCTGCAATCACTAACAGGTGATTTCCAGATAAGGAAACTGGTGTTGGTCACTTTCATTTACCAGAGTTAAGAAGGTCATAGTCATGGAATGAAACTCAACAGCAAGTTTTGGGAGACCCTCTGAAGAGCAGACACGTGCAACTGGCTCAGAACATGCCTCCTCTTGCCAGCACGTGCTTTCTTGAGACAGATTGAAACCAGTCAGTCATTCCTTTTAGGCGACTGGGCATCTCGTTCTTCCCTTCCTCATGAAATTCCTGTCACGTGCAAAATTTTACATAATACTTACAGCATTTTATAAAATATACTTCCCTGTGGTTTCCTTTAGGGAAAAAAAATCTTATAATACCCTTGCATTTCACTTGAGGGTTTCATTGCAACTTCAAATGCATTAGCTCATTTGAAATTCTCAACAAGTCTTCAAAATAAGCAGAAGAGATAAAGGTATTTATTATGTGAGAAAACTCACTTCAAGGTAGGATATTTGTGGAGGGGCACACACACACGTGCACACACACATGCACACACACACAACACACACACAATCATAGTGAGAAATCCCAGAGATGTCGTTACTTCTGCTTATTATTTCTGAAGAGTAATAGGGATTATATACATAGCCAATCATTTTCAGAGTTAAACCTAGAATCTAGGTCATGGAATGAAAATTATCATATGGTTTTCCAAAATTGGTTGATTACATTCAACATATACTACACATTGATTGCTCATGTCTTGGTGGAGGTGGAAAGCAAGGACCGGGTTACTATATCTCACAATTTTATCAGTCTTTGAGGCCATGGAATACCTCTACTTTGAATCCTTATTATTCTGTACAATCTTTATCATTGTATTTTCCATCTATTCATGGTCAGGGGTCTTTATGTCCATTTCTTAATAAGAATATTGGTTTTTTGAAGGCAGAAACTGCTCAAGTTTAAGTTAGCTTTGGTGGCTAACGTGGTTCCTGACATGGAAAGTTGTTTAAACATGTTCACTGAAGAAATTCATATTACTTAATCCCTTAAAATGAAATTTATTTTTGTGAGAACTGTATAATTGCAAGGCTTTAAGATGTAGTTTTAAGAAAAACGTTTCATTCATACTTATGTAATTGACATACAGACATTAGATTGGTGGTGGCAGTAATTTCTAAAGCATAAAAATGTTTTGATCATTTCAGTCCAAGACTCACACAATCCACTTTGTAGATGAGAAAACTAAGGCTCATGGAAATTGACCAATATAAGGCTACTCTGTAAGCAATTTCATGGCCAGGGTTTGAGCCTGCACATGCATGATTCTAGCACCCATGATCTTTACCATTTTGCTGTACTAATTCTGTTTAATTGGAGGAAAGTAAGCTACTGGCAGATTGAGACTTTTTGAAATGCAATCAATAACAATAGCTGACATTTATCGAGCACTTATGATATGTCGCATGCTGTTCTAAATCCCTTGCAAACTTTACATTTTCACTATAACCTTTATTCTTTTACAGATAAAGAAATAAAGATATTAAATGGGACCCCCAAACTCATGGGGGGACAGGCAATATTCAAACCCATGAAGTTGGTGCTAGAGTATATGCCCTTCCCCATAAAGCTGTGCTGCCTCTAAACCAAGTTATCAGTCTGATGATGTAATAGTCACAATAATAGTTCAATAAAGGTTAATATTCACTGATAATTTACTATGTGCCAGGCACTATCAGCATTTTACATAAGTCATCTTTTTTAATTGCTGAAATTAAACTTTTGAAATAGGTATGCAGATGGGGAAATTGAGGCTTGTAGAGGTAGAATAACGTGCCTAAAATTTTGTAGCCATTAAGGGAAGGAGTGAGAATTCTAATTTGGGATGCAAACTCAGATTTCAGCTCATGACCATAGCCGCATGCTATGATGACTTGGACTTTTTTTTATCAATAGGATATACTTTTTTGAAAATTTGTATCTGTATTCATTAATTCACTGAATGACCAATTTGATAGAGAAGTATAAGGACTGGAATTCTAATAATCTGATTTTTCCATAAACTTAGTGTAGAAAAGATGGACATTCTTTCTCAAGGCGGGGTCTATATTGGGAAGGGCAATAAAATGATTCAAAATTATAGGTCTAATCTGTGCCTTTCAACCCAAAGAAGAAAACTATTTATTCTAACAAATATGCTACCCCTTGAAATACAATGTTTTCTTAGATGGAGAAAATGTTTACATTAATTATATTATAGCACTAATATACTTCCACTGATTTTCCTCCCCCTTTAGTTTTGTGCTTGAGGCCTGCTTACTGAATGGCTGTCATCATTTTAGGTAATAGGTAATGTAATAGAAACTGGCTTATGTTTCAAATTTTCCTCTTCCAAATGTGTTTATGTTCACATTTTATATATATCTAAAGCCTGGATGAAATCACATTGCTCAATGACCCTAAGAAAATCTTTTTACCACAATCTGAACCATGAAATAAGCACATTGAAAGCATACTTCTCCCCCGTACACAATGTTTTGGTTATTACAATTTGCAGTAAAGGATTAACTCACTGGGCTTAGGGTACTCAGACTTTGCACATTCCAAAGAGAGGACCGGCCCCTTGACTGGCTCTTGAGAGATAACCTTCAACTCTTTGGAATACCCCAATAAGAACGTCATTATATTCTTGGGGTCCTGGGTAATGTCAGATACTTTATTTTAAAAATATGATTTATGATGAATGCCTATTTTTGTTGACCTAGGGCTCTGGGCCATGCTGTATCAATTTGATCTCCTGAAAGGCTGGATACTAAGTAACTAAGGCCAACTATATGGGAGCTCCATGCTTATGTGACCGATCATCCCAATAAAAAACCTGGACCCCAAGGCTTGGGTGAGTTTCTGTGGCTGGCAATACTTTCTACTTGTTGTCATAGATCATTGCTGAGGATTCAGTGCTGTCCATGCAACTCTGTTGGGAGAGGATACTTGGAAGTTGGTGCTTTTTCTGTGTGGACTCTCTGTCACTTTTTCCTTCGCTGATTTTACTCTGTCTTCTTTTGCTACAAATCTGTCATTGTGAGTACAACAGCTTTTCTGAGTTCTGTGAGTCCTGCTAGCAAATCGTCAAATCTGAAGATGGTCTTGAGGACTCCCAACATAAGCCAGTGAGATGCCACCTCATCTTAGAGATGAGGACTAACAACACTACGTGGCCTTAGAAAGTCCTCATACCTAGCTGTCTGCGTGGCACATAATTGTTGTTGGAAAAAGCAGGAGGAGATTGGGGTGCTGAAGAGAGACCCAATATTCAGAGATCAAATGGGCTGATCATACAGGGTCACACAGGTCCCAGATAAGGGTCCATCTTGGGCTATATGTGCAAGCTAAGGAATGTGTTTCTTGGAAACACGCAGATTCTGCTATGATATTTCAGAATATCTCTTGTTTTATTTATTTATTTATTTATTTATTTATTTATTTATTTATTTATTTTGAGATGGAGTCTTGATCTTATTGCCCAGGCTGGGGTGCAATGGCATAATCTCAGCTCACTACAACCTCTGCCTCCCTGGTTCAAGCGATTCTCCTGCCTCAGCCTCCCGAGTAGCTGGGGTTACAGGCACCCGCCACCACACCCAGATAATTTTTGTATTTTTAGTAGAGACAAGGTTTTGCCATGTTGACCAGGCTGGTCTTGAACTCCTGACCTCATGATCCACCTGGCTCGGCCTCCCAAAGTGTTGGGCTTACAGGCATGAGCCACCATGCACAGCTTCTTGTTCTTTTATTGACTACAAATAGGCAAAACATCAGGTATCAAGTGAATTCAATTCTATGTACTAGAAGCTTCACATATGTGATCTAATTTAATCTGTAGAGTAACACTGTAAGGCGTTATTGTACGATTTACAGATGAGCAGAGAACTGAGAGAGGTTAAATAACTTGCTCTGGTCACTTAGTTAGGAGACATAGCCAGGACTTAACCCTAGGCTTTCATTATCTGGGAAGATTTTGCTTTTTGTACTGAATCCAGCTGCCTATTTTCTTTCATTGCTTAAGTGGATGTACAAG
This sequence comes from Chlorocebus sabaeus, assembly GCF_047675955.1. Lineage (NCBI taxonomy): Eukaryota > Metazoa > Chordata > Mammalia > Primates > Cercopithecidae > Chlorocebus > Chlorocebus sabaeus. The sequence goes on along the minus strand of NC_132905.1, from coordinate 72,652,820 downwards.
GTGGGAACTCTAGCACATCTTCCCTATGGGTCATGATTAAGGGAAATGTTTACAGGCAAGAGAGCAGGATAAGGCTACTGACTTAACTTTATGTTGTGAGTGGATGTGAAGAACTGGAAAGGCAGATGTCAGATCAATGTTTGGTTGTTCCCCTGACTCTTGTGCAGTGTTGACTTACACACAATTTTGGTCCACTGAGAAGAACCCATTTAAGAATGAACCATTCTGTATTATCCCAGTCTGTCCAAAAGCTGAAAGGTTGAATCACCCCAATTGCTGAGAAAAAATTTAAAGATTATAAAAGAGAACAGAGTAGATTTATAAAATTCACTCCAAACTTCTGTTAATTTTGTCAATTAACACTTCAGTTGATAAAACACTCTATTTTTTCTCAAGATATTTTTTAATAATGAGTTTTACTGTTTTTGAACTCGGTTGACTCAGTAACAATTTTCTTAACTTAATTTTAACCTAATTTTTAAACTAAATTTTTTTCTTTAATTAATTCTATTGTTCTTAAGTCTGGTGTCAAGATGTTTTGGATATGGGCATAACTGGCTTCTCTATTTTCAGATATGAATGTTTTGATATAATCATATTATTTGAGGATTTTTTAGTGTATGAAATTCTAAGAAATGCTTAATAGTTAAAAATATTAGAGAGAAAAATAGATAATTGAATGGGAAATCAAAATACATGCATTTTCCTTATGTTTTTTCTAATTCCTATATTCATCCATATACGTATGTACCACACACAAAACTATGACTATAAACAGCTACAGGGAAATTCACCTTGAATAATAGTGGAATGAAGCATGTGATTTCAGAGAATACAATTCTATTGTAGTAATGGCATTATTTAAACATTAAGAGTGGCCAGTCTGTGACTAATTTTAAAAAAACACTATTATTTTAAAGTAATCTCTATTTTACTAATCATGCACATTCACATATATCTTATTTATAGGAACTCTCTGTACTTTTATGGGACTATTTTCAGGGCTGCCTAAATTTTTTCATTTAACATCTTCAGTTTTAGTAGAAGCTTAATTCTTATTTAGTGCATTAATTTCTTTATTAAATACACATTTATTGAAGGTGTACTTTGCGCTGGGCCTTTTCTAGTGCTGGGGAGAAAGCAGAGCACAAAAGCACAAAGCCTCTTTTTCATAAAAGATGCCTTTATGAAGTGTCTATTCTTGTAGGGGAAGGTACTAAACAAACAAATCAAAAATCAAAATATAACAAGTCAGGTCATAAGGGCTATGAAGAAAACAAAAATAGGTAAGAGGAAAGAGAGAAAAACCAGGGACGGGGCTACTGTATGCTTCCAGGCACGGGGGCAACAAGTGCTTGACATGCAAGAATGAATGAAGGGCAGGGTCTGCTATTTGGACCCAATGAAATTGAAACCAAAGGACTTTTTATCTTTAAGGTAGAGAAGAAAGAGTTTAAATAGAGGCAACTTGACAGCAAAGATTTGTTAGCATTGGGCCTGGGCTTGGGGTCGTAAGTTTGCTCTCTTGGCTTAGCTATTGGTCAAATGGATGTCCTTTCATGTCCTTCAATGCCCTTCACCTCCCATGACACAGTTTCCACATTCCCAAAGTAGCCACATCCAGGAGAAACAGAAAGAAAACAGTCAAGTGCAAAGCAGACTCTTTGGGTAAAGAAAGTAAGTATTACCCTTCACGTAATTTCAAAGTTATTATCTGCATGACTGTTGGATACAGCTCCTACTGGTGCCTGCATCCTATCACTTTTTAAAAAATTAGTATCGACACTACCTGATACATTGAATAGTTACTCTACCCACTTTTACAGCACCTCAGTGAGCTCTGGTGAATCCCCACTTTCCTTTTTATAGTTTATTATAATAATAAGTGTAAGAACACAGCCTAGAAACCCCTCTCTTAGTTGGGATGACAGTAAAAATCTTCAGGCAGACCAAGGCCTCTTCCATCCATTGGGACTCAACCTCGTCACACTTCCTGCCCCTGGGATCACTGTTAGCCCAGGACACTGGCCGCAACTCTGGGGTGGCAGCATCACCTCATGCTTGGCCTGATTCCACATGAATTGCATAGGTCTGTCTCCTTCGTTCAACAATCTTCCTCATCTCAGTCAATATGAACGAACTGTTTTGTCAGCTCAGTGTAATTGAACACACGGACTTTTTTTTCTTTGTAAATGAAGCCATACTTGTGATGAATATTTAATGCTTGGCCTAAGTCCACAATCTGTGTTAACATAGATTCAAACTGTAACTCTTTTAGTGGTATATCCCAAACACAGGTAAAAATGATTTGAGATCTCATCCTGTGATGGAAACTTCATTGGAAGAGTGGGCAGAGGATTTTGAACCATATTTGAACTCACTGAAATTATAAACCCAAGAGGAGTAAGAGAAAAACCGATCTATTAGCATGCATCTCCCTCTGTCTCTGGTGTTCCCTCTCCCTTTCAGAAGTCTAGTATCGCCCTGGATATTCTCTACTTGCTCCTATTCAAAGAAATGTTTCAAATCATCCCAGGGCTCATTTGTACCAAGATGCTTTCCATCATTGTCTCTCAGTTCACTTTGAATATTTTAAAAGTTATTTGAGGTTTGAAAAACAGTTAGGGAGCCTGAACATGGAATCATCCAGAGCCGCTTCATTCATTCATTTCTTCCTTCATTTTCATTTGTTCTTCATAAGAAGGGGGAAAAAAATCCCAAGTTCTCTGTGAGATGATGGGTAAATTGCATCTTAGAAGCAAGAGTGCATCTCCCAATGATAGGAATGGATAATAAAATCCTATGCCAATTTAAAATGCTATTACCTGCCTGTGTTCCACAGTATCTTTCCCCTTAGATGCCTCCCACATAGGAAGCATTTAAAAAAAAATTATTTCTTGCTATTTTCTTCAGCACCCAGGGAGCTTCATTAGAGAAATAAAGTGAAGGTAGGTGCATTTGACAAGAGACAAATGATGTGAGGGAGAAGCTCTCTGATGAGGCAGTTTGCAGTTTATCTGTTCAGCAGAGTATCTCTGACTTGTCAGGAGGCAGGTCTGGCATCTGCTTCAAGAGCGACATATGGCTGGTGTTAAACACTGTCAGTTCTGCAGAGGTGAGCCTATACACATCCAGGACAGGAAGAGCTGAATACACCAACTGTTTGTAGATCCGGCATTTTTCCACATTGGCTCTGCTTACTGAAATGTGGCAGAAGTGAGGAACACAAACCGGTTCTACAAAACTCACAGGTACGTTGTTCCTCCTCTTCCCCAACCAGCCACCTTCCCCACGGCAACATTCCTACAATAAAATGCTCTTCAACTCGTCCTTGCACTGGTTTGGCTGATAATGGTGGCTACTCTTGTCAAGTTTTTTATCTGGGGCAAGTACATCCAGGAAGCTAAAAATAGCAGTTTTTGCTAGTAGCCAGTCACAGCCTTTCAAATTACCTAAAAAGCAAACTCTTTCTTCTCTCCTGCAAGTCAAGGCACCCACTGTAACACTTTTCTTTAACATTTTAAAGACACGTGTGATCTTAACCCCGAAGGAATTCAAATATTCTCACGAGTGATTTTATTTGCAAGTGACTTACTGTCATCATGCCATCCAAAAGGCCAGTCTCGGGCCTGGGTGGGGCCTGCAGTCTCTCCATGGACCACTTCTCAATGATGGACGACACGTGAGGGTTGTCAATGTTAAGCAGCCGAAACCCGGTCATGTTTACGCCACTGTACCTATAGAGCTCCAGATCCAAAGCAAATAAGTCCTGCATGGTATCAAAAAGGATAAAGTGGAAAAGAATTAGCATTTCCATGTTTTTATGCGAAAGAAAATTAATGCTTGTAGCAGCAACTAATACAGTGATACTTCTTATCTGTGGTTTTGTGGTTCATGGTTTCAGTTACCTGCGGTCAACCGCAGTTGGAACATGTTAAGTGGAAAACTTCAGAAATAAGCAATTCGTAATTTTAAAATTGCACACCATTCTGAGTAGCTTGAGGAAATCTTGAGTTGTCCCATGCTGTCCTGCCTGGGATATGAATTATTCCTTTGTCCAGAGTCTCCATACTACAGATGCCACCTGCTCATCAGTCCCTTCATAGTTGTCTCAGTTACGAGGTTGGCTATTGTGGTATGGAAGTACTTTGGTAAGTCAACGTTACACTTCATAATGGTCCCAGTCTGCAAGAGCATTGTGCCTAATTTATAAATTAAGCTTTATCCTAAGTATGCATATATAAGAAAAACATAATCTATACGGGGTTTGGCACCATACTAGATTTCAGGCATCTCTTGGAGGTCTTAGAACATGTACCCATTGGATAAAGGGGAGCTGCTATAGATTAAAACAAAATGGCAGCCATACCACACTATTTAAATAAAAGAACATCTTTCCCATTGTTTTTCATTCACATGCTGCCCTAAAACTTCTAGGGCAGTCATCAGTTTTCATTTTCATCTGTTTTATTTTTGCCGTACTGTTAGAGTTTGGATAAGTCAAGATGAGGAATTTGGCTGTTGATAATTAGTAGGTCCTTGGTCACAGGCTGTGACATTCTAAAAAGCTAAGAATTCTGTTCCCAGTTTATAGCCTTTGGGGTATTGGAAAAAATACTTATTCCCATTTGGTTCAGTGCTTTTATTTTACATATGAAGAAACTGAGGTTCTGAGTGGTGATGTGACCAGGACAAGAATAAACCACTGGCAGTACCCACTCTTCTCCATCAAATCTTGCACTGCAGGCTATTCCAGGTCTTGCCACAAAGGTGAAATTTGAAAACTGCATATGCGTTTGGCAGGAAAATCACTCCTGGCAGAAAAAATATCACCTCGTGGCTTGTTGAAAAGAACTCATCTCTCACACAATGAGGGCATGAAGAATGTTCACTGAACATAGGCTCAGAATAGGAACCAAAAGATTCTCTTCAGAGGATATGTTAGAGTACAAGGCTGCATGGATGCAAGAACATCTTAATAAGGGAACCCATTCCCTTTCAGACAATGTTTCAGGAAAAAGAAGGTGAACTCATCCTAGTGTTTTCTATTACAATTTTTCTATTACAGACGAGGCTGGGTGCAAACCAGAAGTTTCTTAATTGATTCACATTTAAGACAGGCTTATGTAATAATTTCAACTTTTTTCTTATATGGAAAGACTAGATTAAAAAATATATCATTAAAATATATCACATTTCAGAAGAAACGCAACTTTCAAAATAACATTTAACAGGAAAAATACTTCCATAAAAGTTTCTTAACAATGTAACCAGTTTCTGAAAGTGCAATGCAAGACAGGACATTATTCGTGATGATTATGGGTACTGAAGAGCAGCAGATTCAGAAACACTTCGCAATTTGCATTTGCGGAAGATGCATACAAATTTATTCTTTTGATGAACTCTCTCTTTCCCAAGATATATTTGGGTGAGGCAGTAGAACTATAAAAGCACAGCTCTGTGCTCCTAGATCAACATCAGAAAGGTGTACAATACTGCCTTTTAAAGCATTATATATTGTTTTCCTTAACACTAAGTAACTTTTTTTTTTCTTTAACTTTTATTAATACTCATGGGCAAGAATGGTAAGAACATAAAAGCCAACCAGGACAGAGTGCAGATAAAATCAGAGGAAAAGGATGAAAGAAGCAAAGTTAAAGAAGACGACCCAGGAAAAAATGAGTCCATTAGTACACTCAGTGGATAGAAAGACAGTTAACTCCAGTCTCAGGAGGTAAGACAGAAACTTCGAGAATACACATGAACCCCCTCAGAGAATCAATATTACATGAATTTAACATGCTAAAATAAAGCACGTTAAACATGTGCAAAATTAGGTTGTCCTACAATTTAGGATTTCCATGCAACAAAGAATGTCGGAAGTCCAAAATCCAATTTGCTACATCCCCTTGTGCATGCAGAATGAGTGTTAGGGGTGAAAAGGAATAAAAGCGCACTCTTATTCATCCTCTATGGTCTCCTAGCCTTGTTAGATTCCATTGTTGGTATTCCTTCTCAAATTTCTCCCACACCAGCTCTTCCAGGGTGTGTACACCTGGAGGGGGTGGAAAGTTCTGAGGCAGATGGCCATGTCACCTTGAGTAACCCTCAGGTGTTCTTGGTGATGGGAAGAACCATACTTGTGAGCAGAGTAAGACACTTTGCAGTTCCCAAGTTTTCCCTCAGCTGTTCTCAAAGATGACATGATCAAAAAGCAGGAAGAGGCAGATGGGAAGACGATGCAAACCTTAGTTCAGGCATTTCTACCCTGTACCCACTTCCACCCTATGCTCAGTAGCAGTAATGATTTTGACAACTATCCCAAAGCATTCATTTCATGGTGTCCTCTGCACTCTCAAAGATAGCTGAGTCAGAAATAGAATTTACTACTTTGGGTCCTTATTCTAAATTCTTTGAATTCCTCTACTCACTAGCTTGGCAGTTGAATTTGCTAAAATGGTACTGTTACTGAGTCCCCCAGAATCCAGGTCGAATTTAGCTGATACACTCTTACAGATTAGAAAATGAGCTTGATTCTGTTTTTCTTCTCATGTAAGAAAGTGGAGTGCGTGGGTGTGTAGGTGGGGAGGTGGGGGCTGTCACTGATTTCTGAAATTGACTGAATGAAAATTATCACATCGTTTTGATGTGTTAAATACCCTAAATCATTCTCCATGATCAGATAGTCTCTCAAAATTTAAGATGTCCTATGGTTTCTTTTGGCTTTGTAAGGTTTAGGACCATGATTTTTCTTAATGGTGCATAATTTTCATTGTGCAGAGCATCTCCAAAACTCCCCTTTTTGAAGGTTTTTGAAACATCTGACAGGTAACCCCTGGCTAACCCAGCTATCTACTGGACACAGGCAGGAAAGCCACATCAAATCAATGAATGCCAGACACACTTGGATGCACCTTCTAATGTATATAAAAACTGTAGATGATGCCTTTTTATGAATAGTTTTTACTTTAATAGTTCCTATTTAATGGAATTTTCATTTTAATCCCTTTCTGAATGCACATGCATTGATACAAGTTAAAAAAAGAAAGAAAGAAAGAAGCCTGCTGCTCAGCGTTGCTGGATTTAGAGGATTCTTAGGAAAGTAAGGCAGGTCTCCATGACAATATCCTGCCTTTGACACTGGTGAGGCTGACTCTGAAATAACTGTGTGAAGACCTACCATGTGGAATACATTTCTCCCAGATGCACTTACCAGGGTTGTGAAAAAGTAGTGATAGTACTCGGTCATCATGCCCATGAACAGAATCTGCAAAAGAGAAATAAGGGGAAAGAATCAGGAACAGAATTACAATAAGAATGGGATAATTTCTAGGGTGACTACAAATGCTTGGGAACACAGAACAGGAAGGGACTTTAGAAATCCACAAACTCAGCAGATCAGAAACCTGAGGCCAATGAGTGGCTGGTGTGGAGCGGGCCAACTGACCTCCAGCCAACACTATTTCCATTCCACGCTGCTTGACCTACATCAAAGTAATGGGTCTGATGATCAAATTTAAAAATAGTTTGGGCCAGGTGCATTGGCACAAGCCTCTAATCCCAGCACTTTGGGAGACCGAGGCAGGTGGATCACTTGAGGTCAGGAGTTCGAGACCAGCCTGACCATCATAGAGAAACCCTGTCTCTACTAAAAATACAAAATTAGCCGGGCTTGATGGCGCATGCTTGTAATCCCACCTACTCAGGAGGCTGAGGGAGGAGAATTGTTTGAACCCAGGAGGCAGAGGTTCCAGTGAGCCCAGATCTCGCCATTGCATTCCAGCCTGGGCAACAAGAGGGAAACTGCGTCTCAAAAAAAAAAAAAAATTGTTTGTACTAAACAAATTTTGTATTTGGAATTGTCCATAATGCACAGGGTTTTGTCTTTCCCACTGCCTAAGTGTCTGAGCAATCTCATACTTAGAAATATGTATTTTATTGATCTCCCTAGCTTACAACTTAGCATAATGCCACCCTCATTATGAGTAGAACTCATTACATGTTGAATTGTCAGTAATGGCATGTAGATATGTTTAAATGAAGATTTATAAATGAGTATATCTCTGAAACCTTTCTCTCTCCCCCTTTTCCATGAGTAGATGAAGAGAGGATTCATTTATAGATAAAAGGACAGGGACTATTCTGACACCAATTTCACACTGTTTCTTCATGCTAATTCTCAAATAGCTAAATAGCTACTTGGATCGGGATAGTTCCAGACATTCTGTGAGTGTGCATATTGTTTTACTTTGTGAAATAAGGAAAAAAGGAGGTGGATAAGAAGGACAGAGGTTCTACGTTCATTAAACTGTGATCTTACTTTTAGAATCCCGGAAATGGTGTCAACTGAGAAGAAGTTGCAAATGGTTTAGAGATGATTCTTTCTAAATATGAATAAGGATATCCCTTTCCTTGGATAGATCACCAAAACAACTATTTGGGTGCTTTGGGTGTTTTTTTGTTTGGTTGGTTGGTTTTTTTTTTTTTTTTTTTTTTTTTTTTTTTTGGTCTTTGCATAGAAATCATACAAATGAAGAGAGAAGATGTAGAAATCACATTTCCAAGGTAGTTTTCCCCACAACTCTGGTCAATTCCGGATGCAAGTAAAAATCCCCTCTGGAAGTTTTTATATCAAAGATTCTTAGACTCCATCACAGGGACATCCTGAATTACGATTTCTGAAAGTGTAGCCCGGATTTCTGCATTTCACAGCTGTGTTTGAAAATCACTGCTCTATGGAAAACATGTACATTTGCATTAAATAACAAAGACTTTCAGATCTTCAGTTGAAGAGATGGATTGAAAAGGTCTGGGGAAAGGCACTGCAAGTTATCAGAGGTTCTGGAAGGTGCCTAAGATATGTGAACTAGAATGATTTTACATGAAAGGGCATAAGAAATAAAGAGGGTATTAGATGACAGCACATAACCGTATGAACACCAGTCCTACACTTCTCAACAATGTCTCTACTAACGTGAAAACCAGAGGAATATTTAGTGAAATTGTAATGTCATGAACATGAGACAAATGACAGGAAACTCTGTCCATGAATCATCAGCCCACAGGATGTAAGTCACTCCAATGGTGACAACAAGACCAGGCACACTAAAGGTTTTTTTTTTTTTAAGGGTAGACTTGCTTTAGTGCCATCAATAACATTTAAGGCCATGCATGGTGAGGTCTTGTTAGCTGTTCTCTTATATCATTTGAGCATAAAGAGCTGGCCTGCCAGGGTCAGTCAGAAATCCTATTTTTCACTTTGGTCATTAGATAGTGTAATTGCAGCCAAGATTACCTCTTGAAAGGGAACTGGGCAAGTTTTATGTGAAGATATAGAGCTGGATATTAAGGTTTAAAATTTTGTTTCTGAAACTGAAAATAGAACACAAAGGCATTTGTGTTTATAGCTTTTCACTTGGGTAAAATTTTTCTTTTTAAACTTCATTATGGAGGCTTTGGATCCCCTGTCAAGAGAGAAGCAGTTTTTTAAACAACCATTTAACTAATTATTTTTATTATTGCCTTTTAAAGTTCCTGGAGGTAAATATTCATTTGATATGCCTCTTAGTGTTAGAAAAGAGATATTAAAATGCAGCGAATAAACAGCCAACAGGCCGGCTGTTATTGCAAAAAGAACCCTGGGATCCTCCAGGTACACATTTTATTTGCTGTAGTAGAAAAATCCCCGTTCCTTTTCCTAGCTATTTGCTTGTATTAGTGCCTCCTGGTTCTTCCCTTGAATTTACTAGAAATGGAAATTAAGAAACGAGTCCAGTCATTGATCATTGGCCTGTCAACTTTGTGAACACTCACCCAGGTGAATGAAAAACATCTTGATAAGAATAACAAATTCAATAGCACCAAAGGCAGTGCTTTTAAAGCAGTTGTTCTTGTGATGGTCTTTAAGCTGGTTGAGACCAGCAGCCCTGTCATATAATTGTAGCATACTTTATCAATAAAACGATTGCATTTCCATTTTGATTTTCTCTCTGCATGTTGGTATTTCAACTAAAAGTCATTAAGGGATTAAGAAAATGTCACATCAAAATAAATGTCGGTTTTAAAAACAAAAAGTATAATCACGATATGGGGAGTTTTCTAATAGTTCTTTGCAGAAATTACTTTTTCCCGAGAATGAGTAGCTTCTTCTAATTTTGATACGGTACTTGTCTACCGACCTGACCAAGTGGTGCTGACCTAGGCAGTATGTATGCTTTATTAGGACAGTATTGCTAGGAACCATCTCTGGCTTTACTTAATTGTCACAATTAATTTTTTTTTTTTTTGGCACAAAACATATGTCACACACACTAAAAATGTAATGAAGGCAGCTATCAATACTGTTCATATGGATAGCATATTCCTCTGAATTGCTTCCATTAATATGTTGTTCTAATAAGACTCATTTCTTTTTTTTATTTTCATTTTATTTTTGAAACAGAATCTTACTCTGTCACCCCAGGCTAAAGTGCACTGGTACGATCTCAGCTCCCTGCAACCTCTGCCTCCTGGGTTCAAGTGATTCTCCTGTCTCAGCCTCCTGAATAGCTGGGATTACAGGCGTGCAACACCACACCCAGCTAATTTTTATATTTTTAGTAGAGATGGGGTTTTACCATGTTGGCCACGCTGGTTTCGAACTCCTGACCTCAAGTGATCCTTCTGCCTCAGCCTCCCTAAGTGCTGGGATCACAGGTGTGAGCCACTGCACCTGACCAAGGCTCATTTCTTAATGGATTTAATCTTATTAAACAACTTTTGACGTATCATTGACTTAGATTGACAGTTAAAAACAACCCAGCCCTTTTGTTAACATTATGTATCTAAAATAGGCAGGGTGTGGAATATCTATTGATTTTGGAAGATTCCTAGTGTGGATGTCATTAGTACTGTTTTTCCAGTTTTCCAACTCAAAGGGCACATACCAGGATTGCCTTTTCTAGTCCCTTGGGCTTGGGTAGGGGTATGTGCTGGTTCTAGCCAATGAAGTGGAGGTGATTCCGACATATGTCACTCTCCAGAGATCTCAGTTCCCTAATATCACTAGCATTGTTATCAGTGCCGGAACAAGCTGTTCATTTCTGAATAAATACATTTTTCTGTTTCATGAATACTGCAAGTCATGTAAATCGTCTTGTTTACAGCTTTGTTTTGATTGCTAGGAGGTTTAGGGTCAAAATTATGGGTCTTCCTTTGGCAACTAGTCAGGAGCACAGGGCATACATTTTTTGTGTGCTAATGTTATCCAGTTTTATGTCTTTGTTACCTAGTTTTCTCCTTTGTGCCAACTCTCCTCCCTTTTAAAAATATTTGGGCCGGGCGCGGTGGCTCAAGCCTGTAATCCCAGCACTTTGGGAGGCCGAGATGGGCGGATCACGAGGTCAGGAGATCGAGACCATCCTGGCTAACACGGTGAAACCCCGTCTCTACTAAAAATACAAAAAACTAGCCGGGCACGGTGGCGGGCGCCTGTAGTCCCAGCTACTCGGGAGGCTGAGGCAGGAGAATGGCGTGAACCCGGGAGGCGGAGCTTGCAGTGAGCTGAGATCTGGCCACTGCACTCCAGCCTGGGCGACAGAGCGAGACTCCGTCTCAAAAAAAAAAAAAAAAAAAAAAAACATTTATTAGTTTGTTTCAAATATATTTTTCTAGGCAGCTCCAATTCTTTATAGAATAAAGATATTACAGACAAACAAATAATCATGATTGGGACAAGTCAAATAATTTTTCCCCATATAAACGGGTGGAATTCTTCAGATTTGATGTAGCTGAGTTGGGTTAGAGTAATGAAAAAAAGGTTTCCAACAAAACAGTTTTTCCCCCTAACTCCAATGATCACCATTGATAGTTAATTCTAATCTATATTGTTACAGAATTAATTATAAGAACTCAAAAGACATCAATACCAAAGGACTTAAGCTCCTGCATACTTAGGACCTTCCATTCTATCTAGATAACATAATCCTTAAATCAGGGGCAGGGGAGTGGCTTGTACCTATTGTAAATGCTTTCTCCGTATCATGCTACTCTACATGGAAATACCATAAGACTATTCCATTGTTTCAATAGCTACAAAATAATTACTGCTTTATTTTATTTCCAGTAAATGGGTCATCAGAAGGCAGAATAAAAACTCAATGCCGGCCAGGCGCGGTGGCTCACGCTTGTAATCCCAGCACCTTGAGAGGCCGGGGTGGGCAGATCACCTGAGGTCAGGAGTTCAAGACCAGCCTGACCAACATGGAGAAACCCTGTCTCTACTAAAAATAAAAAAATTAGTCGCGCGTGGTGGCACATGCCTGTAATCCCAGATACTCGGGAGGCTGAGGCAGGAGAATCACTTGGACCCAGTAGACGGAGGTTGCGGTGAGCCGAGATCAGGCCATTGTACTCTAGCCTGGGCAACAAGAGTGAAACTACATTTCAAACAACAACAACAACAACAAAACCTCAATGCCAGCTGGCTCTTGAAAGGACAATTCTAAGGCCCCATTGTTATCAATATATCCTGAGACACAGTCCTTGCTCACTGACAACAGTGATCCCTCATTGGTCCAGTTGCTTTCTGGAGTTTTTGCCACAGAATGCTCATGACCTTGTTCACAGTGGTATTGACCTTATTAGTCTGGTCTAGTTGTTCCTGGCTGTGATGATCTCTTAGATCTTGATGGGTGAAGTTATCACATGCAGCCTGAGCAGCACCAAGACCATATTTTAGTTTGTCTTGTGAGTCCTCAATGAAGTCTAGGTGAAGATGACCAGGACGTAGTTCATAGGGGTCTAATGGCTGTGGTTGGTGACAGAGTCATTCTATAAAATACAGGGGAAGTCTTTGGCTCAGAGTCTTCCAACAACACGTGGAGGTATCTTAAGAAGCCTGCACCATGTTTCAGTCTGCTCATTTTCTGGAAGGCAATGCAGAGCTATGGAGACACCAACGAAAAATTCCTCTCCACAAATTCTCAGCAACCATCACTAAGGGAATCCGTATGTCATACATAATTGGTCTGCTGTTGCTATTGTGGTAACAGAAACTCAAAATGGAACCTGGAGTGCTCCTGAGCAACTTTGAGGTGTTCTTGTAATATTTATGGTTTTTTTTTTATTACTGCTTTTTTTCCATTGAAAAATAGGCATCTTGGAAGTTTATACTGACTAAGCTGAAGTGTATTTCTCTTTTTATAGCCTTTCTCAATATCAAGATAAATTCTAAACCACCAGACATGGTTTGTAATCAATAATTTCAAGTGAATAACTTCCAAATGTGTGAACATGCAATGTGGCTAAAATAATGGTTTCACCTCAAGATAGAAATAAAGTATTTTTGGCACAAGAGTCTTCAGGAAACCAAGTGAATGATATCAAGTCTCTGAGCAGCAATTTTAAGAAGAAAGTTTGAGCTTCAGAGTGTAGCTCTTTTTTATTTGCTAACTGTAATATTTTAGGCTACATCTATACTATCCTCTGAGCCAGATGCCTCTTTGGCCATGCAATTTTTAATGGTGGTCATCAGTAGAACAAGGTAGATATAAAACAGTCTTTAGATCAGTGTTTATTGCTATAGAAAGTACATTCATGCCACATTGAGTGATTATAGCTTACACCTACAAAAGGAACAGTGGAATGTACAGAAAATGGCATTAGACCCCACAAAGATCCTGATATACAGAAAGATACCCATCTCCTTATGGAGGAGGCTAAATAACGATTCTCTAAAGATGTCCACATCTTAATTCCAGAACCAATTAATATGTCCCTTTACATGGAGATGGACTTTACAAATGTGATCAAACAAAAGATTTTGAGACGGGGAGATTTATCTGAGTTATCTAGGTGGGCCCAATGTAATCACAATGAAAACAGCAGGGTCTTAAGGCAGAGAAGGTGTAAATGGGAACGTGTAAATGGAAGGAGAGGGAAAGAGGGAGTGTGACGCGGGGCCACAAGACAAGGAATGAGGACGGTCTCTGTAAGTAACAAAAGGCAAGAAGTTGGATTTTCCCCAGAAGGAGAGGGAAAGAGGGAGTGTGACGCGGGGCCACAAGACAAGGAATGAGGACGGTCTCTGTAAGTAACAAAAGACAAGAAGTTGGATTTTCCCCAGAAGCTTCCAGAAGAAAAGCAGCCCTGCTGACAACATGATTTTAGATTTCTGATCTCTATAACTATAAATGAATATATTGTTTAAGCCACTAAATTTGGAATAATTTGTTACAGCAGCAATGGAAAACCAATACATCTCATTTTCTCATCTTTCTGTAATTACGGCGTATGAAATTGCCATAACCCTAACTCCAGTGATTGGTACATTACTGCAGCTTTGGTAACGTCAAAAACATGTGTCATGTCTTTGGAAAAATTGACTTTTTTTTTGGTTTGAGGTTGACAGCTTGCTAAATTTCTCTATTTCCTCCATTCACTTACACGTATTAACCACATGCATGTACACAGGTGATAAGCTAACCACAAGTCTAGGGTTTTTCCTTGCATTTGAAAACTGTGCTATACGATTTATGAATTCAGCCCCCTTTTCTTCTGCCTCCAGGTTAAACTACAGAAAAGCAAAAGGTATTCCACAAAGAGTTGATGAATTAAATAACTGTACTATTTGGAAGTTCTTCTCAGTCTTAACTCCTTTATAAGCTTCTCTCCCTGGAGGTATGGTCTGCAAGAGAAAGGAAGCTCATACTAATAGATACTAATAAGTGGAGTGGTAATCACTGGGGTTGAGTTTAGCTTAGAAGATGATCCTACTAGAAGAGCCAGATTGCATCACCCAGGTGCACAACAGATGAGATTATGCTATTTAAGGAGGACAGACTGTTGAGAACAGAGCAGGAAAAAAAGATTTCCCATGGCAGAATGAAATAGGCGATCCGGTAAATAGGAGAGAATGGAACTTTGGGGGCAATTACATGAACCTAAAAAATAACCTCTCTGCAACATCTAGGGAAAATTGGTGGAAAGATGATATGTAAGACAGAATACAGGGGAAAGAAATTTTAACAGCAAATTATTGAACAAAATCTAGAACTGGAAGGTAACAGAATAGTTTGAATTATTATCTACCCCAGATGATTCAGTGTAATCTTTTTGTAATAAGCTTCTTTCATAATGATGTTCATGAAAGCTATACTTCAAATTTGCTTGAAAGTCACCTTTTGAAGGAGACACAGGGGCGCAGCCATTAAATGGTGATCTTGCTGGTCTCATGAGATCTCTATTACCCAGTAAAATCTTCATGAGTCTGGGGCCTGATCTTCAACTTTTTGGGTGACTTGACTTTGTCGATTTATCTGAAAATTATCAGGCTTAGAAAACAGTTTATATCAGTGTTTCTCAGTATATTATTAGAACCAACAAGAAACTTTTCCAAAATACCAATGGCTGAGCCTCATTCCTAAATATTCTGATTTATTTTGTCTGGGGTATGTTTCAGGCATTGATAGTTATTAAAAACTCCCCAGGTGATACTTATATACAGCCAGTGCTGAGAACCACTGATTTATATTAACCAAGCTCATATTTTTAAGCTACAACAATAATATTCACAGTGACTGCTTGCTGAGTGCCACAGCATGATGTTCACTACAGTAATAGGTTCTTGACATTTAATTGGAGAGAAAGTGTTATTCCTAATTTATAGATCTGAGAGATAAAGCATAGTTATAGTATCTGAACCCGGGTTTGATTTCAATCTTGGGATCTTAGGGCTTTATTAATTTCTTAATTGATAATAGGAGGTGTAAGTGGCAGGAAAATTAATAATTTGCACAAAATTCTGCTGGAGTTTGAGAACCCAAATAAAAGCATATGGTTATTTAAGACCAAAGTTAGAACCACAGGAGTCAAAGCTTTATCTTAAGTAGGATGCATCGATCCACCCACCAGAGTTTGTTAAGTTTCCTGTCTACTCGTGAGGGAGCCTCCTGTGTAAATGCTGGACCCAGCTGTGTAAGGGCCTTCTTTGGACAATGTTCCAGGGACTAGGAGGTGCTTCACTCACAGTTCTTCTTCTGTAAGAATTCAGACCTACCTTGATCTCCTATTATGATATCCCTCAAGATATCTGAATTAATTAGATACAGTTTTTCTTGTGATTTTAAATCCCTTTAGGTCACATTTGGAAGTAACTTTAATCTCCTTAATGGAGTGAGAAAGGATAGTTTGTAAAAATTTGTAACAGATTTTTTTTTTGGCTGAAAGGGTATATTAGACATAATAGATATTTTTGTAATAGATGTTATAATGACAGTGGGAACAGGTGTGGAGAGCTCTGCACGCCATGCTAAGAAATGTGTCCTTTATTCCTAATGCAACATCCAGGGTGGGGAGGGTGGCACTCAGCAGTTTCAAACATGGAGGTATAACATCGAATATTTTACTCAGAATGAATAGTGTTTGAGTCTATGCAGAGGATGGTTAGGAAATAGGAGGGGAAAGGAACTTGTGGCAGAGAGATCAATTATATTAGTACAGAAAGAAGATGATGAGAGAGAGAGAAAAGGGAGGTTGAATCTGAAACATATTCTGAGGGCAGAAATCTCCAGTTTGCTAACTAATGAATGTGAAAGGTGAGAACAAGTAAGGTGAATTTCTTGGGTTCTGGCTGCAGTAATTGGACAAAATTTCTTTTTCTTTTCTTTGACACAGACTCTCCCTCTGTCGCCCAGGCTGGAGAGCAGTGGCGCGATCTTGGCTCACTGCAAGCTCCGCCTCCCGGGTTCCCGCCATTCTCCTGCTTCAGCTTCCCGAGTAGCTGGGACTACAGGCGCCGCCACCACGCCCGGCTCATTTTTTGTATTTTTAGTAGAGATGGGGTTTCACCGTGTTAGCCAGGATGGTCTCGATCTCCTGACCTCTTAATCCACCCGCCTCGGCTTCCCAAAATGCTGGGATTACAGGAGTGAGCCACCGCGCCCGGCCAATTGGATGAAATTTCTAGTCACCAAGAAAGGGACAGAGGAGGAGAAACTGGTTGGTTGAGGGAAGAACGAAGAGGGTGCAAGGTGTTAATTCTAGCATGGATATGTAATTAGGTCAGGTGAAGTCTCAAGGAGACTGGTATGTCAGGCCGAGAGGAGCCTTGGAAACCATTGTTATGATGTAGAGCAGGGAGTGATGTAGGGAGTTAGAGTTGGGAAGCCAGTTCTAAGAATTGTATCGCACCAGTAGTTTTGCCTAGACACAAGACTACTGCTACTAATGACAACGAAAATCTTTAAGCGAAATATTTTATATATTGGTGCTGAGCTTAATACCTTATATTTAATCCATTGTCACATTTAAATTTTCTCAAAGAATGTGACATATGTACTAATACATTGCCTTTTTAGAGAAGTGGAAAATAATGAATCACCGGATCCTTCACTAAATAATGATCTCATCTAATACATTAGAGTTTTTAATGATATTGTAATTCCCCTTTCACCCCAGAAGATTCTTTGGCACATAGAACTCCATGGGCCAAAAAAAAAACCTGGCACATAGTTTGACTGGATAAATGGTGAAAGTTACATTTCACAGGATTACCCTTATAGCCGAGAGGATTTGGCTAACAGTCATGGGAAAAGTAGGAGGATTGATAAAATCTTGCATTTATGAAGGGTTGAGGAAGTAGAAAAGGTTAACCTAGCAAAGTAATTTTTAAACCACTTTACTGTGCAGGCTTCTTTAGAAAATCTGATGGATACTACAAACCCCTTTCCACGAAAAAGGCACATCCAAGAGCATGCACATTCCTACAATTTTGAATAAAGTTGAAGTTCATTGATAAAATAGGCTTAAGATGTGCCCCGGCATACACATCTTCAAATACTCTTCACAATTTCTTCTAAAGTACCCCTGCTTCCACTGCAAGGAAATTTTTTCTTCTCTCCTACTATAGTCAAATGTTGATATAACTGGAATTAAGCATTAGAGCATTTTTGAAGCATACACATATACGGTTTTTCTCACTTCCCAATTCAGGTTGAAGCAAATCTAAATCCTTTCTTAAATTGACTTTTTGGAGGCCTTTGAGAATCCTCAGATGGATATCCCGGACACTAAGAATATGGGCAAATTGCACACACCTTTAGTAAATTGTTGGTTATCCACAGATGTCAATTAATCCTTGTATACATTTAATAATATACTCATATCTGTGAACTGCTCCTTACAACTAAAACTAACTATGTGTTCAGGGAATATAAATAGATGTTAATATCAGCCTGAGAACAGCATTATTAGGATGAGAAAGTAGCGCCAAAATAATTATATAACATACTACAAATTATCACCAAATTAGTATAAATTGAGATTCATCATTATTACATTGTCAGGATTTATCCAAAGTAATGAACTTATCAATTAACTGGCTCAAAGACTATCAAAGGACTGGAGAAACTTTAAGAAAGAATGAACTGCTTAATTAATTTCCCATTTCTTTGAGAGCCTACTAAGTACAAGCAAGTTCTTTATATCTAAATGCCGGTAAGAGGTTTCTTGGTCACATGTGTGCGTGGAAGCTCAGAGCTGATGGAAATATTTGCAGGCTTTGCTAATGTTATTTATAGATGAGGTGACTGAGTTGAAGAGGCATCAATAGAATTTCTCGAAGCTGTCCATTTACAGGATGTGAGCAACGCGGGTGATGTGAACATCATACTCTGATCTGAAATTCCAGACCTGTCATTGAATGTGTGACCTGAAGCCTCATGTTCCTCATCTGTGACATAGACTATTTTGAGAGGATAAAAAGAGACCATTCCAGTCAAACACACAGCACATTATGCATGCAGGGAATAGCAAATAAATGGTAGTTATTTTACTCTGTTAGGGAAAAAGCAGAACTTGCAAATGGGTCTCCCAACTTTCAGTCTAAGATTCTAGTCACCATCCCTCACTGGCAGGAATATACCTATATAACAAACCTGCACATGTACCCCTGAACAGAAAACAAAAGTTCAAAAATAAATAAATAGGTCATGCGCAGTGGCTCATGCCTGTAATCCCAGCACTTTGGGAGGCCGAGGCAGGCAGATCACCTGAGGTCAGGCGATTGAGACCAGCCTGGCCAACATAGAGAAACCCCGTCTCTACTAAAAATACAAAATTAACTGGGCGTTGTGGCACATGCTTGTAATCTCAGCTGCTTGGGAGGTTGAGGCAGGAGAATCACTTGAACCCGGGAGGCGGAGGTTGCAGTGAGACGAGATCACGCCACTGCGCTCCAGCCTGGGCAACAAGAGCGAAACTCTGTCTCAAATAAAATAATAAATAAATTTTAAAAAAGTTTTTTAATTATAAAAAGAAAGTACCTTTATGGTATTAGGCCAATTTGCAAGCATTGGATAGTTTTACACTTGTTACATTCATTTTCAAGGCCTTTTTTTTGCCTTAATGGGGCAGAGATTTGGGTTTTTATTCTTGTTGTTGCTTCCACTATTGTATCTCCAACACCTTCAATCAGTGCTCAACAAATAAGTATTGAATAAAAGAATAAATTTCTCTACGATATCCCTACCACATTCTCTGCTTGGCCATGGGACATTTGATATAATTTGCATTTCTTTTTTATTTCTTTTTATTATACTTTAAGTTCTAGGGTTACATGTACACAACGTGCAGGTTTGTTACATATGTATACTTGTGCCATGTTGGTGTGCTGCACCCATCAACTCGTCATTTACATCAGGTATAGCTCCCAATGCCATCCCTTCCCCCTCTCCCCTCCCCAAAATAGGCCCTGGTGTGTGATGTTCCCCTTCCAGAGTCCAAGTAATCTCACTGTTCACCATTTCTTAAGGAATTGTGTAAAGCTAGACATGATTGGATGTTTGAGAATAAAATGAAACACCTTCATTCAAGAAGTGCAAGGTTTAACTAAAATATGTTTCAGGTTGCAATAAGACAAGAATCAATTAATATCTTGTTGTACACAACAGTTGCAGAAGAGGTTACATTTTTTTTTTTCCTTTCAAAGCCTCAGATAAGTTTTAAATCCCAGACCTGCCACTTGCTAGCTCTGTGACTTTGGGCAAGTTACAAAATCTCTCTGGGCTCTGTCAGTTTCTTCTATACAGAATTTTCTCGTAAATATTACATGACTGATGCATTTAACCTGTTTAGCATAGTGCCAGCCTCTGGTACGTGTTCAGTATAAAATGGCCCGTGAGGTCTTTGGCCTATTCTATGTGTTTATGATGAAAAAAATGATTGACTTATAGATCTGACTTGGTGGGCACATGTTTCCAATCCCTTAACATAGTGTGCCATGCTTGACTTGATGTTTTCTATCATGAGAGATCACGGCCGATGGTTGCTTCTGTCTTATCTAAACGAGAGATGAAACCAATTTAACCATCTCTGTTTGCCATCATTACAGCCAGTGGGCACAACATACATGAGGAGAGAATCAATGCACAAAATTATTTGATTAACTAGCATTGTCTTTGCACTTCCTAGCAGAGGAAAACCAGGCATTTAAGAAAACAGACAACAAAAAACTATTTTCTTCCTCGCCTTGTTTTTATGTTAATTGAAAGAGATAAAAAACAAAAAAGTGGGTGGGGGGCACGCAAGAGCATGCAAGAGCATGCAAATGTTGACAGGAGAAAATGCAATATAGCTGTACAAACTATTTTGGTGCTAAATGTTTTATGGAGACTAATGGCTCAATTATAGCTAAATACTCATTGCCACCAGCGTTGTGGGAGAAAAAACCTTCCTCGATTTGTTCATATAAAGGAGAGAGCAGGTTTTCTGAGTGTGAAACAGTGTGTTCATGCTCACGTGCTGGCCATTCTCCAGCTCAGGAAATTGGCCCAGCCCCCAGGGGGCTTCCCACTGAATGGAGCAAGGCAGTGCCACCTTGCTTTTCATCAGAGAACCATTAGGAATGGGTGCCTGAAATAGCGATTTGCTCACTCAATCCTACTATAGATTTAAAAGTAACTAGGCAGTTCTCCAAAGAGCCGAATTTATTTTCAGGAAGTGAAGTCACAGGCTCAGATGCATTACAGTTTCTTAATCGTACAGGATTTCACAGTTGAACAAAGCCTTTCTTTCGGGATAACAGAGGCATGGAGGAGCAACTCACCCAAATGTGCTTGGCAGAGATGAGAGTATAGCAGACTCACTGGGGCAGAAGAAAATATGACTTTGGGGATGATTTACTGAAAGAATCTAGAACAGTTCTTGGCTCATTCATTCATTTGGTTCATTTATTCATTTGACAGAGCTGTACTGAACACTCGTTATGTGTCAAATAATGTAGTAGGTGCTAGGGATTTGGGGGAAAAGGACAAAGGGTTTCTGTCCTCTTGGAACTTACAGTGTAGTAAGGGATATGGACAACACAAGAGTAAATGTGTTAATTCACTATGATTTTTATTGTGGTGACAGAGCAAACTAAGTAGAGTGAAGGGATGTAGAGAATGAGAAGGGAGCTTCCTCTCTTTTATCTCTCAAGAGATATTCATGAAAACTTAGGTGGGAATGACTGGGAATGTAGAATGTTCCCGGATTTGGCAACCGCAAGTGCAAAGGCTATGGTGTGGGGAGAAAAGGCTGTGTCACGTGGTCAGAAAGGATGCCTCTGAAATGGAGTATCAGATACTGGAGGCCAGAAGAAGGCTGGAGAGAGAGGCAAGGTCAGCTCACGCAGGCCTTGGTACTTTCTGTTTAAGTGTATGCTCAGTATATGGTAGATAAAATTACCTTAGCTTCAATTTTCAGTTGCAAAAGAGGAATAATACCGATCATATTAGAAGTTACTGGGTCACTTACATGAGATGGTTGCTTAGCACCCAGCATCCTGCTAGGCACAAGTTGGGAATTCCATAGGTAGAGCTTTCTTGCCCTTTGCTTCATTCTTTAAATTCATCTCATTTCAGCCATTCCCTCAGTAAAATCACACTCGGTATGAATGAGGGTATATAAGAAGGATAAACAGCAAAGAGTCAGTGAAAGAGCAGTTGGACTTGGGGAAATGAGAGTGAGGAGGAGCACTGGTTTCCACGGTGAAGGCAGGTTACAGAGAGAGCAGCATCTTTTCAAAGCATCAGGACCATGCTGCGAGGTGGTGGGTGGGTAAGTTGGGGAGAGGACACATGCAACCTTCTGATTTATGGAAACTTTCCAACTGTAGAAATTCGTCAAGAAAGTTCATATGAAAACCCTGTCTTCTGTAGCCTAATCAAGTCTTGACATTCAAATTTCAAATGAATTTTGGAGAAATAACTTCTCAGATTCTCATCATATAGTACTTGTTCAATATGAATAGAAATAATTACTTTGCTGGAGTAATTAGCATGCCCAAGAATAACTATAGACTTTTCCCCAATTTTTACTTTTGGATAAATGTTAAATATCTTTAAAGTGCCTTTGATTTCTTCTTTTCTTAAGAATCATAGAAAGGTGGGAAAATATGATAAAGGTGCAGGGAAATGCAGGATAATGATGGCAAATGCACATAAAGAGAGTACCATATTGACCTGGCAGAGAAATGTTCTTGGCAGTGATTTCAGTTACCAGAAAAGTAAAAGCTATTAATACTAATCTTATCTAAAGAAGACCAGCAGCATATGGTTGTGTTTTTTTCCAGACATTTCTGAAAGCCTACTTCAGAATAGTCATCCATACTGCTTGGGGGCCCTTCAGAGTAAAGTGAGCACACAGGCTCTGAGATGAGGCAGTCTGGAGACTACATGTCAGCCTAGCCAGGCTCAGAGAGTGATCTTATATGGGTCACTTATCCTGTCTGAGCATCAGTTGCCTCACCTCAAAAGCGAGAATACCAAACTCACCTCAGGGGGTTGTTTGAGATTGATGCTATGATCATGTAGGATGCCATGCACCTTCGTTGTCACCTCTTAGGACCCTCGGTAAAAGAGGTAAGTCTCCTTCCTTTCCTTTCCTTTCCTTGAGTTCAAGGATTAGTGGAATGGCAGCCAGATCAGGAACCAGAACTCCTGAGTCCTCAGCCTCCTTAGTGAATCTCTTAGCAGACAAGTCTCTCTTTCTACAGGTTTTTCTCCGGGGCAAATGGAGCAAGTTAAGCTGGATCACATAGAGTGCTTAGGCCTTACTTTGACCAGAACAGAAGAGTTGTGATGTCTCCAATATCCCATTTCAAGCACATCAGCCTCTGGAGGTTCCAATGAAGTCCCGTTAAGCTGACCTGAGTCCTCTGTAGTTATTCCAAAAAGTGCAATTGCCCTTTTACATACAATACAGGAGGAATTTCATGCTAGGACCTTTAAAAAAGGGTTCTTATCTCCAAAATATTTACAGATTATTAGTCTAGAAGGAAAACTGGATGAGCCATCTCTTTAGTGTCTTCCTGCAAGCCTCACAGCCACTCTTAACACTAAAATGATTAGTAAAAGCAAACATAGGCTAAAACATAAGAGAGAGGATAGAGAAAAACGTCTGTGTCAGTGGCTGGCACAAAGCTGAACTAATCCTACTCCCTGCCGCCCCAGCTAGACATTTCTTGAGAGTGCTGCTCTTAGATATTTTGCTTTTGTTTTTGTCTTAATTGTCCTCTGAATGATGTAATCCCCAGGCTACTAGGAAAGAGCTACTTCTATCAAAGGAACTTCAAGTCCAAATTTAGTGAAATAGAAACAGCCCTTCCCTGCCACCACCGTACACTGTTCTTGCCTATTCCAGACCTGCCCTTGGGAGAGGTGTGGCCAGTTATGTGAGACAAATGAGTATCTAGCAAAGAGAAGCCTCATCAGCAAATCATTCTCTTAAATCTAACAGATGTCCCCAACTTCTCTTACAACAGGCTCCTGGGAAGGGAAGCTTCTTTGCCTTTTGAGGGCTACACATAAATCTGGGTGCTTTTCTCAGTTCTGACCCACATACTTCATTACATCCTTTAATGAACTGTATTAACATTCTTAAATGAAGCCTTATGATAAAGGATTACTGATTGCATTTCTTTACCTTTAAAGTTCTTCAGTTGTTGACACTACTGCCACATGCTTGCTTGCTTTATTGAGAGATAATTTTAATATCTAAAGATTTGTTAGTGTAACTATAGCATAGAATTAAGAAACCAATACTCTTCTGCCTAACAGGATTGACAGCATGTCATGGTGGAGAAAGCACCGGATGTATGACTCTGGCGATGTCATTTTATATCTTGCAAAGTGTGAGAATTAGATATGGTGATGTCTGTAATTGCTTTCAAATGCAACTTTGTGTTCCCAGCTTTATTTTATTTTATTTATTTGTTTTTTGGGGGACAGAGTCTTGCTCTGTCACTCAGGCTGGAGTGCAGTGGCATAATCTTGGCTCGCTGCAACCTCCACCTCCCAGGTTCAAGTGATTCTCTTGCCTCAGCCTCCCAAGTAGCTGGGATTACAGGCGCCCATCACCACACCTGGCAAATTTTTTTGTATTTTTAATAGAGACAGGGTTTTACCATGTTGGCCAGGCTAGTCTTGAACTCCTGACCTCAAGTGATCCTCCTGCCTTAGCCTCCCAACTCCAACTTTAAATAGATTTCTTTTTTACTCTAATCATCCAGCAGATAATAGAAACATTTGGTTAACTTTTTTGACTGTAGATGTTCAGTGCAATTAAAAACTCAATTCTGAACTCAACGGTTGTGTGGAGGTGCTCTGCAAGTGTGAGATGGAGCACCAGAGAGTCAGGCCAGATGACTATTTGAAAAGAGCTCTTTCTAGTGATTCAAGAATCCACAGTTCTGCATTCCTATGGAGGGGTTTATCTACTTATGAAATTACCGGCCCTTACTGTCAACAACATAGCAATCCCAGACCTTTTAAACAAAAGAGTACAATAACAGCTTGTGTTATTTAGATAAAAACATTGCCTATGCCACAATAATGACTTAAACATAAAGAGATGGTGGACAGACCACATAAACAAAACCTGGCTATTTTTTCTTTCTTCCAAGTTCAATCATCTGCTCTTTTTTTAATGCTTCTATTTTAAACATCTCGCTAGCCTTTCCAGATGTGTATTACAAGATGTTTAGCAGTACCCACTAGTTGCCAGTAGAGGACCCTGTTCCAAATATGACACCTTGAAATGTCTTCAGACATTGCTCTAAGTTTCCAGGGGGCAAAATCATTCTGGAGTTAGAAGTAATAGTCTATGCTTTTTTTTTTCCTTCTTCTAATTCTGAATTTACTTTTTTGGTTTTTTTTGAGTCGAAGTTTCGCTCTTGTTGCCCAGGCTAGAGTGCCTGGAGTGCAATGGTGCGATCTCGGCTCACTGCCACCTCCGCCTTCCGGGTTCAAGCGATTCTCCTGCCTCCACCTCCTGAGTTGCTGAGCTTACAGGCATGTGCCCCCAGGCCGGCTAATTTTGTATTTTTAGTGGAAATGGGATTTCTCCTTGTTGGTCAGGCTGGTCTCAAACTCCCAACCTCAGGTGATGCCGCCTGCCTCGGCCTCCCAGTGAATTTGCTTTCTTAAGCATAAGACCAAGTGCTCAGAAATTATTGTTCTATTGTTATGATTCTGAACATTACTCATGTCTTCATTTAGGATTTCGCAATTTACTAAGTATTTCCACCCACATGGTCTGTGGAGATGAATGCATAGCAGTTTATTGTCTACAACAAATTAGAAGAAAGAGGCATCTTTTCTGTAACTGTCCCTGTATGCCTTTTTTTAATTGTGTTTGCAATCCTGCATGTTTGACAAAAGGGGTCTTGCCATGAGGAAGATGTATTTAGAACAAGTCAGGCATTGTGTAAATGAAATCTGGCACAGTCTTTTCAAGAGACATGAGAGAGAGAGAGAGAGATGTTTAATCACCTCGAAATGATGTCCTCCTCTCATCTTCTGCTGGTAGGAGTCACATACCACTTGGTCCACCCATAGAAGCACACATTTACAACTAAACACTCACATACGGCTTCACTGAAGCCCCATGAACTCTCTGAGCCCCTTGCCTCTTTCAAAGGGTTCTGAAAATTATAATCTTCAGCCTAAACTGGACTGCTGCAGTTTTATTATGCTGCATGAAGTGAAAACTAGATGGCATTTTTGAAAAATAGAAAATAACATTTCTCCCACACTTCCACCTCCTCCCTAGCCCTCTTACCTGCTTAAGGATTTCAGCGGCTGTTTCATGTGAACAATCAAATATCACATAGAACTCCTTGCCTTTCTTCATCTCCTTGAGTAAAGGCTTGGCATCTTTATTCCCAGAGGGCAGCTGGCGGATTTTGATTTTAATATTATATCTGGAGGGAGCTTTGATGAGCTCTTGTAGACGAATTAGACCTAGAAAATGACATCCAATCATGCAACAGAGACTGTTCTGTCGACAGAGTATTGTTTATTGTCATCTATAGTTAAACTTGTTTCAACTCCAAAATGTACCCAGTGGCCACCTTCCTAACGGTTACACTCCTGACTTCCCATTTGTCACTCATCTTTCTGTGGTGGATCATACTATTTCCCCTTTGTGGGTATGTGTGGCTTGGAAGCATAATTTTCTCAGGAGCATTTTAAATTTATTTAGAATGCAATTGTCCTTTCCAGCTTTCAGCAAACACCTCCCATCTTTAACAAATCAAGCCTGCAACTGTAAAACTTGGTAAACAAAAAGTTGGTTGAAGTTTCCAAAAGAGTTCGATGAAATAGATCACACCTGCTCACTTAGAAAGCCAATAGAATATGGAGATTTGTCGAGGCTATAAACTTCTGTAAGCCTTTTATTAAGTATTTATATATAAAATACTCTTAACCAGCTAATTAGTCGGGTTGCTCTATATAATCTTTCAGTTCCTGCCATATAAACTATTTGTAAATGGCTCATGCTCATTACATTTTCTTTCTAATATATTTGAATGCTAAATGGGAAAATCCTGCTTGATTTTTTTAAAGACCGTGGAATTTTTAGAAATTATGATCATAAAAGCAGAAGCAGAATTTTAAAAAAATTCTCTATTGGTTATTGCAACAAAACATATATGTCTAACTAACTTGATGGAGGATGTTTGCTTTACCACAGGTGTGGATGTATTGATCTGCACTGTTTCCTAATAGAAGTGCTTTACTAGGGCAAGGAAAGCCACTGTGTAAAAGACTCCCTCTTATTTCCCCCAATGTTAACAGGTGCTCACTACGCTGCACCTTGGCTCTCAGAGTAAGGACTTCTGTCACACTGAAAAATTGAGGTTTTTGGGGGTTTTTTTTGTATGCAGTTCTGTGCCTTCAGGGTTTGTCAGCTTTAGGTAATCAATAGGGAATATTAAGCTTCATGAGTATTCAGATGAAAATTGTGATATGTTCAGTGCAAGATTCAGCATGGATTCCAGCTACTGCCAAACTCACATTTTTCTTTTTCTTGTTTTATGTAGCTACCTTTTTTTTTTTTTTTTAACTAGACGGTACTTTTTTGTGTGTGTGGCTCAAATGAGGAAAGGTTTCTCTACCACCATAGTTAGGTTTGATTCTGATGTACAATAAATGTATAATGATATTGAACTTCAGAGTTAAATGTGTGGGAGTGGTAGAATGGGAGGGTAGTTGCTGTAGAACCTTATCAAGATTTAGGGCTCATGATCTGATATGGCTTGGCTCTGTGGCCCCACTCAAATCTCATCTTAAACTGTAATCCCCATGTTTCGGGGAAGGAACTTAGTGGGAGGCAATTGGATCATGGGGGCGGATCTCCCCCATGCTGTTCTTGTGATAGTGAGTGAATTCTCATGAGATCTGATGGTTTTAAAGTGTGGCACTTCCCCCCTTGCTCTCTCTCTCTTTTCTGCCAACATGTATGACATTTCTTCCTTCCCCTTTACCTTCCACCATGATTGTAAGTTTCCTGAGGCCTCC
This sequence comes from Chlorocebus sabaeus, assembly GCF_047675955.1. Classification (NCBI taxonomy): domain Eukaryota; kingdom Metazoa; phylum Chordata; class Mammalia; order Primates; family Cercopithecidae; genus Chlorocebus; species Chlorocebus sabaeus. The sequence continues at coordinate 72,625,002 of NC_132905.1, read as the reverse complement.
CCAGCCATGTGGAAGTATGAGTCAATTAAACCTCTTTTCGTTATAAATTACTCAGTCTCAGGTAGTTATTTATAGCTGTGCAAAAATGGACTAATACATGAACCTTTTCTCTTTTTACACAAAAATTGAATTGCTAGAATAACAGGCTTCCTGGATTCTTGCTCCTTTTCAAATCAGTCAATGTGGTTGAAGTCCCTCAGGTACTTATAATCACCTGCTTGTCTTCTCACTTCCAGAGCCACGTCCTGAACTACGGAGGAACATTAAAAATGAAAGAAAATATAGAATGTGGGTTCATATATTTGTTATTTGTAATATGTGTTAATCTTTGAAATAATCCTATGATGTAACCATTATTACTATTATTATTTAAATGAGGAATTCGGGGCCCAGAGTAGTTAAGTAACTTACAAAGATAGTTAAGAAGAATCCTGGATTAAAATTGCTGTTTGTGAATCCAACACTTAATCTTTTGACATCACCATCCTGCCTTATAAATACAAGTTGCTGGTGCTGAGGGAACAGATACGGCTTAGGACTGTTTGATGAGATGGAGAAAAAATAGAGACTTCAGGCTGCCTGAGTTTCTCTCCTGTTTTCTCTTATCACCCACCTGCTTTGCAATCACATAGATTTTTTTTTTCATGACTATAACCACAAGGGACAGTTTAATGTGGTCTCTAAATAACATGGAGAAAATATTTAAAAAGTGCATTTCGTGTGCTGCAATGAACTGCTCTCTTTTACTGTGTTGAATAGAATGTCACATCTTTCTATCATGATGACTTACATATTTATGGGATTTAAAGTTGACATACATTTTCTCACTTCTTTCATTTATTTTTATGGGAAAACATTTGCTGGATGCTCATTAGATGCCAAGCTTCATGTTAGGCCCTGAGGGTGCAAGACAACACAAACTGCTTCAGAGTCCTCACAGCCAGTAGGAGAATTTTATCCCTGCTCTCTTGAGGTAGATGGGGCATCAACTACCACTTAATTTTACAGATTATGAGCTAAGGCTGCTGCAGGCTGGAGTAACTTGCTCAAGGTTATATAGCTAATAAATGGCAGATCCAGGGATTAAGGCCAAATCCACCTTCTGATACCAAATTTAGGGCTCTTTCCTCCAAATCAGTGGCCCCTCCCAACTTTAGGATCTCTCGTCAACTGACTGAATGAAACACTAATTAACAAGCTGACTAATTAACTATATTAATAAATAGCTATATAAGTAAACAGAGAAAGAACATTTTAGACCAGCACACAATATTAAATCCTTATTT